>NC_085032.1:5350685-5423185 GCF_963692335.1 Osmerus eperlanus | reverse complement strand
CTTCAGAGTGGCAATTCTACTGTTGCCATGGACACATTCAAGGCTTTTTCTTCTTCTAGAAGTTCTGGAGAGTGGATTATGGTGATAATTGAAAAAGAAAATGCGGATGTCAGTGTTTGGCAAAGTACCCCTCCAGAGTACAGGCAGACTTGATCCGAAAACATCGGCTCTTCACGGCTGCAATGATTTCAAAACATAGAGTCTGCCAGTGGTCCTCAAACTTTTCTGCCAGTACCCCCCTTATCCTGATTTCTGAATCCAAGAACCCTGTGTACCCATTTTTATATTGTATAAAAACAACATTTACACCAATATTTTCATGATTTATTTCCTGTATTCTTTTATTTTCCACTTTCTCTCAAGTACCCTATGTAGTACCTCTGCGTACTCCTACGGGCACAAGCACCCCCATTTGAGAAACACTGAAGTAGGCTATACAGTCTTCTGACGTTTCCGTTTTACTTTAAAAACCATTAGAAAACAACGAATATCCAAACCCTGTCCACCACCTGACACACGAACGGGTCAACAGTCTGATGAACTCAAGTGGATGCACTGCATCTGGGCGTCTCAAAGGGCAGTCTCACGTTAGCCATGGCTCCACATTGATATGACGGGTAATAAGAATAGCCTTCCGTCCACCTGTTCATCCTCCTAGCCCCCCTCCCTTGTGCCTGGTCCCTGTCCCATCTGATCAGGCACAGCCTTATAATGACATCACAGCATAAAAAAACAAACAAAAGACAAAACAATAAGTATGATCTGTGCATGGTCTGTTCTCTGTGTAAAAATCTCACTGTATCTATCTCTGTGATCCCACTGTTCATCACATCATGTGCACCATGAGAGTCGTGTCCCGTTGAAGGAGCTGCACACACTTGAACAGGCTGCGTTGGAACAGACGGGGAACACAATATGTAGATCGGGTGCTCAGTGTCAGAGTGGTGTGTTCATAGCTTAGAGAGGGCGCTGAAAGTGTCCAATCCTTCATTCAACCCCAGTAAACAACACAGTCCGCCCAGCCGTACGAGAGCTGAAAGTTGCTGAAGCGGAGAGTGTAATTGTACGCACAGTACAGTAAATGCAGTTCAAAGGGCCAATCATGTCCTTCGATGGAAACATTGGGCGTTGGATGCATTAGCCCAGCGTTGATGGTTCAGCGGGCACCAATGCCGAAGCTCGGAGAGACCCTTAGACAAGCACACTGTGAAGAAGCCATCTGTCCATAGCTATTCCTAACCTACACCGTACTGCTTTGCACTTTTCTGTACTGTAATGGGATACTGGGGTAGACAGATATCATCTTCCTGTTTTTTTGGTGTTTTTTGTTTTTGTTTCGTGTGATTCGGTTGGAACCTTCGGTCAACTCATTCTTGTTTTTAATGGGCCGTTGAGTCCCAGACATGTCAGAGGGTCAAAATGTGCCTTGCCCTTTTCCCCGTCGACAGCAGCCATTTAAGCGCCGTGAAAATCGGCAGCCTTATTTTAAATCACAATATGTGACACTGACCAGAGAGGACTGCGCCGTATACTGTAATTGAGGCGTTCCATTAGACGGCCCAAGAAGGTCATCCGATAATGCGTGAAGGACACTGAGAGGTGCCGCTGTCTGACGTTAACTGCAGTCTGTATGAGACCGTCGTTTCACCGCTGTCCCTGTTCGCCCTTCCCTTGGTTACCTCACTAACAGTATCCTCACCTTGACTCTAAAGGAGCGCAGAGGTTGTGAGTCGTCGACAGCTTTGAAGATGTTCTTTTTTACGTTCTCCCGAGGCCCCCCTTGAGCCTTGTCTAGAACACACCCGGCCTAATTGGCTGTCCGTTGACTGGAAAACAAATGTGCTTGCGTCATAGATGTGGTCGTTTTTTCGTGTCGGAGGCACCTTTGCAAGAGATGGCCCGTCCTCAGGAAGACATCCGGCCTCCAGGCAGCGTTCTAATTGCTGTGACAACCTTGTCGCGACGGTAACACGAGGCTCTGTTGGCTGCTAATGTGTTGCTCATCCCTGGGTTGAGGTACACTGTACTGTAGGCTACTGTAAACACTGTCAGAGCGACAAGAGGGATGTGTGTGAAGGAGTTCAACTGAACGAGTCACTAATACTCTGCTATCAACTGTGATTTGAATAGATTGTTGAGACTGTTCTTGTCTTTGCACAAACTGCTTAGTGATGTTTTTTTTTCTTAGATCACATGCCCTGATAATTCTAGAAAATAATTAGGTGGTAACATAACATTGGAGCAGTTCAAAGACAATATTTATACTATTACCAGCATTTCTACGGTCTACTCTTAACGGAGTGAAGGGTAAATTATTTAAAATGTTTGAATTCATAATTCAAGAGTACATATTCGAAATACCAAGCAAGCTATCTCATTCATAAAGATGGAGAAACTGGACAAATTATTTAAATGTGCATTACCCTCTTTCTCTTTGACCTACATTGAACTGAGAGGGTGGGTGTTGCAGAAGATTTACTGTAACACTGTTGCTACGAGCATCAATAAACCAACCATGAAGGTAAGCATCAAATAAAACATAGATCAGTTTGCATTGCTAAAACCTTGACATATGTTAAATATATGATAAACCCTTCCTAATCCAATCATGAAAGTCTTACTAACACAATCTCAAGTATTTCTAAAACGATTATACAGTACATAACTGTTTTCAGAAATGAACCCCTACTCTAGCTGCCAAGTATACCATTGCCAGATGCGTCCAATGAGTTCATGCCTGGGTTTTCTCTTATCACAGAGACTCAAGCTGAGATGACATCCTTGGCCTTGTCGGGTCAGGTGTTGTCTTTCACACTACACCACTCCTGTTACAGTTCCCTCCCAGCCAGCACCCAGGTATCCACTTTCCACTCGGCTGAACTGACCCTGACAGGCATGCCTCACTGCAGAAGTCCCAGAAAGACCAACTGTTCTTACATCACCAACCCTGGACACTTTCCTCAGCGTTGGCTAACATGGGGGATGGCACTGTGACCCGAACACGGCTGCCGCTCTAACCAGACACAGCCAAGGTGTTTCTGATGGTGATTCCTTGTCTCGTATGTGTGTGTGTGTGTGTGTGTGAGAGAGTGCTCATCTGTGTGTGTGTGTGTGTGTGTGCACCTGTGTGTGGGAGAGTGTGTGTTTGTGTGAGAGAGTATGTGTGATTGTGTGTGTGTGTATGAGAGAGAGTGCCTGTGTGTTAGATAGGTAGTGTGTGTGTGTGTGTGTGTGTGTGTGTGTGTGTGTGTGTGTGTGTGTGAGAGAGAGAGAGAGAGAGAGAGAGAGAGAGAGAGAGAGAGAGAGAGAGAGAGAGAGAGAGAGAGAGAGAGAGAGAGAGAGAGAGAGAGAAAGAGAGAGAGAGCGAGAGAGCGAGAGAGCGAGAGAGAGAGAAGTGTGCCCTTCTATGTGTTTGTGAGTGGTGTGATGCTTGATTAGTTTACACATGGCTCGGTTGGCAGAAACCATACAGTTGATTGTGTGCTGTGTTGGTTTTCCTAGTTTCTCCTCCTCATCCTCCTTACCAAGATAAGCTTTCCCTGTGAGTGCTGGAACCTTCCATTTAGGTCAATTCACTGACCTACTTAGGAGCCAATGATGGTGATTATACATGGCAATGCTTACAAGTACGCCTTCTTATACACAGTGAGTGAAAGCAGTGGGTGGTTTGGTTCAGAGAGAGGGAGAGAGAGAAAAGAGGAGAGACAGAGAGAGACAGAGAGAGAGAGAGAGAGAGAGAGAGAGAGAGAGGTTAGAACATCTGAGGAAGATTGGAGACGGGGGGAGAGAGAAAGAGAGCCGCATCAAACTGTGAAATTATTATTGCTCTTTTGAACTTTGATAAAAAGGGCAGCTTTGCATTTCTTAGGAGAGAACGAGACAGCTTGGTTGTATTGGTTCTGTAATAACCATAAAAACAGGGATCTCTGTGACGCGCCTGGGAGAGTCTTCTTTTGGAACAAGACACGAAGCTAGCCTTTCATGAGGTCCAACACAGAGATCAGACATCTCCACAGTTCTCTTGAGGCAGATGCCCAGAGCTTCTTCAGTTCAAGCACTCTCCTAAAAACTGAATCTAAAGTGATAGCCTGATAGAGGAAACAATTGAGGAAGAGCTGATAGAAGAATTAAATAGGTGAATGATATCAAGTCTACTCCAGTTGAAATGATTTCATCAGTATAAATTGCAAACATTTATTCCAATACTTAGACAACACACAGTTTGCCATCTACCCTGATAAACGTGCGTTGGATGTTCGGTATGACAGGAGAAGATTATTGATCACCATTTCGTTTTCAGTCACTCCAGTACATTGATTCTCTGGTTTCACAGTCAAGTTAATGATCTGAAGTCAGTTCATAGAGTGAGTCCAGCTAAATGTGCTATGGGATGAGCAGAGAGACACTGGATCGGAAATAATATAATCTTCCCCATAAAAAGACTGGTCAGGACAACACAGGGTTAATCATAGCTACAGGGGCCTACTACTGTTTATAGTACAGAACTATATGACACAAAAAAGAACCAAGTTGTAATTGCATTTACTTAAAAAATACCCTTTGGCATATATTGTGTTGTTATTCACTTCAAAGTCCTAGGTGGAAAATTAATTCATAAAGTTTCTTCATAATTACATAACATATGTTGACTCATCATGGGGCGCTGAAATGAAAATGAATTAACTATTTATTAATTCAATTATTTGTCACTGATATGCACATGATTCGTAACACACTTCTAAGGGTTAGTCACTTCTGATAGCTAATATTAGCCAGGATACAGTGTCAAGGTCTTTGTGGGGAAAAAAATACTTTTCTATTTTTATTTTGCTCAAAACAACTCACATTCTGCAGCAGAAATATATGACATAGAGTGCTCTGGTCGAACAATAACACAGTAGAATATCCACTCTACTTGACGGTGTCTACTCAACTGGTAAACTTACAAGGAGGATCGAACAGAGGATATATCTGTCCTATGCTACAGTCTAACTTAGATGATATATATTTCATTAGGTGAGAACAGTGCTTTACATGGAGAGAAAATGAAAATGGACTCAAATGCGGCGTTGCTTTGTGAGATCTCTGTTGAACCCTAACCAACCGTCACAGTTAAGAGTCAACCTGGGTCTCACACACCCACCCAAGTATCAAAGAAGGGCCATCCTTGTCATCTGAGTGTGATATTTGGAAATATATATATACCTGATGTCTGTACTGTGTGCCATGGGTAGGATATTTCTATAAAGGGAACACAACAATGTCATTGTAAAGGACACTAGAGTAAAAAATAAACATCAGTGCATTTCACAGCATATTGAAGTCATAGCTACAGTAAGTATACCAAGCACTTTTGGTCATCAACACAGTTTTCTCTAGGTTATATGGAATTTGTATACCAGAAAGTATCATACAAAAGGTATTTGTCTTTCTGTTATGAAGATAGTAACCATCAATCTTTGCAAAATAATGTAATTTTTTTGTTAGATTATGTAATTAATCTAAATAGTGCGAGTGGTTTAGCACCAAGTAAAAATACAATATTTACATTAGGAGAAAAGTGCAAAAAAAAAAGTTTGTTTCCACAGTTATGGTGCACAAGTCTAATATTTCACTCTATCTTTACATAATAGCTATTTTATGTGAAAAGGTAAACATGTTGAATATAAACACTTATTCAACTCAAACTATAGTTTCAAAATGACCCTGGCACAATATCAATGCTACACCATTCCTATCATGTGTCAGTGACAGCATAAGTAATGAAGAAAAGGCAAACCTATAGAACACTAAAAGGATTTGTGCTTAAGTGTGAGCGAAATACATGCCTGTTTGGTCGATCAAATACATCTGGATATCGCGACAAACCGACTCAAATCACTGACTGAGGGTGGCTGTAAACATACTATAGTCAGAGACCGTAACGAATGCTCTCGCGTTTATATCGACGTCACTAATATCCAGTGTAGTGTGTCTTTAAGAAATCATTCCTTAAAAGCAGGGGTGGATGATGTCCCCTTGTAGAAGATATTCCGGGTCGTATCTGGGCTGGTTCCCCTCTCTGGGATCAGAATGATGTTATTCCCTTTCCTCCGGAGAGTTGAGTCCCGACTGGACGCCACTGAAGGAGCCGAGTCCGAAGCAGCGTATCCGCCCCCGACCCCACTCCCCTCCACAGGGGTGACCCTTATGGTGGTGATGGGCTGGGTCTGGAGGCGCGGGTCCCCTGGGTGTTGACTCTGGGTGGCGACTGGGGTGCTGTTAGCGCCGTGGGGGTTGTGGGGGTTTTGAACCGTCACTCTCTTCCTTTCCATGGTGCCGTCCCTGGCCGACTCGGAACTCTCCGAGTCTCTGTTGAGGTCATTGAGTTCGAAGGACTGACGGACACTACACCCTCCTCCTCCTCCTCCTCCACCTCCACCACCCCCTCCATCCTGGGACCTCCACCTCCACGAGCCGCTCCCGTCCACGGACAGAGCCTGGACCAGGGGTAGGTGGTTCTCGGGGTGGGCCTCCACCCTCACGATGGCCCCGGTGCTTCCGGAGATGCTGCCCACCGTGCTGCCCAGCGTGCTGCCCGGAGCGCTGGGAGGGTCCTGGTCGGTCAGGGAGCGATACCGACCCGGGCCGGACCCAGCCTGGCAAGTCCCTTCACAGCCGATGCTGCTCTCGTCCAGGCTCTTGGAGTGGAGGAGCCCCTGCTGTTTGGACATGGCGATGACCTGCATGATCCGGGGCTGGCCCGGCCCTCCTCCGTTCGCCCTCGAGGGGGCGCCGCTCTTCTCGGCCGCCTTCATCCAGTTGTCGCGGGCGGAGCCGTTGGCCGCGACGTCCTCCCCCGTGGTGCTGGCGGACCTGGGGGAGGAGCTGTTGAAGTTCTCGTGGGTCTCCTCAGGGATGTGAACCAGCTGGGAGGAGCCGGGTCTGGACTGCATGGACATCCGAGCTCCCCCCGTCAGCCCGCTGCAGTTGCTGGGCAGGGTGTTGCTGGAGCCTGCCGCCAGGTAGGGGTGCGGGTACAGGTGGTCTCCTCCGTTCATGCCCAGGCCCAGGCCCATGGCCGAGGGGTCGGGGCAGGAGCGGAGCTCCATGCTGCCGTGGTGGTAGAGGTGCGGGGGCGGGAGCTGGCCCCCCATCTCCGAGGAGGAGCAGGAGTCGGAGGCGTGGGGGCTCTGCAGGGACGACTTGCGCCCCTCGTTCTTGCTCTTCCACTGGGACAGCAGCTGCTTGGAGCGGCTGGAGTCCATGGTGGCGTGGACGCCGCGCCGGGCCGCCTCCTCCAGCGGCGCCGGCGTGTGCGCCCGCGGCAGGGTGTGGCTGAAGGTCACCAGGCTGTCGTGACACGGGGGGCCGCGGGGCGAGACGGCCTCCGCGTCGGCGCTCGACCTCTTCAGGCTGCCCGCCGGGTCATTGGGGCAGTGGCGGAGGTTGCGGTGCAGGACGCCCTCCGAGTGGGAGGCGGACAAGCCTCGGTCGCCGCCGCAGCCCTTGGCCTGCAGGTGGCGCCCGGCCTCCTGGCTGATGTGGGGGAGGGTGCAGGTGGGACGCTGGGGAGGCGGGGGAGGCGGGCAGCAGATCTCCTCGTTGGGCTGGAAGTTCCCCACGGCATACAGTCCCTGGAGGGGTGAGAGGGGGTTCAAATTAAATGCACCCCCTACGTTCCATACTCAATAGGATCACGGTCAAACAATAGGATCAAACAAGGGTGAGGCTGATTCGGCCCGAAGGGCAGCAACATCAGTCACATGAGAAGGTTTCAGATTCCTACCAGGTAGACGGCGATGCCTCCACCGAGCAGGAAGCCCAGGTAGACGTCGATGGCGTGGTTCTTGTACTGGATGATCCTGGTCAGGCCGCAGATGATGCCACACATGATGAAGGAGAAGACCAGCAAGGGCTTCAGCAGCTTGGAGGAGTCTGTCAGTGTGCTGTTGAAGTACATCTGAAGCGCACACAGAGAGAGGGGGGGGGGGGTTAGCACGCCCGGCACGGCTCCATCTGCACACGCTGGGCCGGGGTGGAGAGAAGTTGTAGGTCAGGTTATCGTTTGAACGCAAGGTGTTTGTCACTGGTCACCCTGTGGTGCATTTATATAGGGTTGGGGTGATACTGTCTCTCTCTTTCTCTTCCTCTGCCTCTTTCTCTCTGTTTCTCTCGCTCCCTCTACAGTACTTCTCTCTCTCTCGCTTTATTTCTTTCTTTCTTATTCTCTCTCTCTCTCTATAAATTTATATATCTGATATATATATATATATCCCTCCCTCTGTGTCCTCTCTTTTGTGAAGAGGTCACAGTGTAGCAGAGTGTTGTTTATATTTCACAACACATGAGTCAGCACTCTCCCCCATGGAGGTACTATATTATCGTAGATTTATGGCTTCTAGCCCTCACTGTGGACACAGCAGTACTCGGGATTCTGGGTAACGTGCCTCGTGCCACCAATCTCCCAGCTTCAGGGGTTTGTTCTTTAGTATCTATCAGCATGGACTCAATCACCCAGCAGCCCACGCAGGAAGTGGCTGCTGCTGGACTAACCTGGGAGGTTAATCTCGCTTCAGGAAATGAGGATGATGAACCTGGCTAGGAAAACAAGCAACAACGGGAGACAGGACTGATTTTGTAGGCGGGCTGCTATATTTATACCCCAGGCGATTGAATCCACAACACACCCAGGTACAATGGTTGATTGAATATGCCACATAAAGGCTTGCTTGAGTCGTCCGCCAAGTGCACCAGCCAATCCGGAGAGGTTTCAAGACGGCGAGCGGGGAGGACTGTGGTGTGGGTGCGACGGATAACTCACCGAGACGTAGACGGCAGCGAAGGACGCCAGGGTGGCGTGCTGTGAGGGGAAGGTTTTCCTGGAAGAGACGGATGAAGAGAAATAACAACGTCGTCGCCTCAGCTCTCATTTGGCGCGCGAGTCGTTGGAAACATAAACATCACCCTCACACCAACCGAATGAGATGCTATCTCGAAGCAACATCCGAGGACACACAGACTCACAGACACACACACACACACACAGTGGAACAGACCAGAACACAAACACACTCACACATATTGACACACACACACATACGTACATGTAGTAAAGTCAACTAGACAGCCAGGCACACATATGGAGACAGATAAGCACACACACATAACACATAATTATGAAAGTGCTCTAGATTCATATTGAATGCAGTGCTTGCATCATAGATGACTGCATGCCGTGAGGAGCTTATCTGAAGCATTACCAAAAGCTACATAACACCGTTGATAATGTAATTGAACTGGAGCCCCAATTTTTCACTGAGCTACACTTTAATAGCGTACTTCTCCCAAGATCTGACCCTGTTATTGTTTTGTCTCTCCCACTGATAGTGTACACAGCATCATTTGGTTGAAAGATCAAAATACATCTCACAGAACCCTACCCACATAAATGACTCCTTGTTAATCATTAACTTTCACCACAACCACACAAGAGATCTCGGAGAATATGTCATTAGAACAATAAGGCCGTGTCTGTATGATTGACTTAGCTAAATGAACACCACACAGTCTTACATCTTCACGCATTATCTATGTGCAACCCTCCAACGTGAAAGACAATTCCACTGTTCCACGCTGGCATGTCTCTAGCGGGGCCTGTGGTTAATTAGCGTAGCCACATAGAAGAGCACAGCGTGTTTACGCCTCTGGCTGCAGCTTGCGCCGAGGGTTGAAAAGGTTCAGGAGGAATTTCATGGTCTGTCTCGCCGTTCTCCGTCTGTACCGAGGATGGATGCGACGCTTGACGGTGTGCATCCGTCGGCAGAATGACAAAGCGGGTCGGAGTGGTTTCGCACACAGGTGAGACGCATGAATCAGCGGGACAACTTGGCATTTTGTCTTCCACGGCAAGGGAAAGAAGGATGAATCGATTTATTCTGGATGATTCTAAAGTGACAAAGCATGCATTAAGATGGACAATATCCTACGATAGATGATCCGGTCTAAACTACGGTAGTAGGCTCGAGCTATTCTTCAGCAACACAGGCTGATGTCTGGTGTTCACTTCACACAAATACTAGGCTTGAAACGGGAGACTTTAAAGTTTGAACACAGATAGTATCATTTCCAAAAGGCCAATTCATTTCTTCTCCCAAGAATTCCACGGACTTTGTAGATATTGAAGGAAGCTCATTTGGGCCGTTGGTTTCCTAAACTAAGATTATCGAGTGTGAGGAGCTATTTACTGATGTGCTTCAGCATATTTATCTTTGAAAGAGACCTCATTATGAACAGCAAAAGGGCTCCTCTTCTTCCCCGTACCCTCTGTTAGATACTAAAATAGACTTGTCGAGTCCTGCGTGTTTCAGTATGAAAATAGAACTGAGAAACTAGAACTGACATTGAGCTAAATTCCTCATAAACAAACCACCCTAAAAACCTGGTTAATTTGCCATTCCGCTGCTGCTCTGGAAACCTGCTAAAAAAGGCCCAGTAATTGGAAGAATTTCACTCACATGCAGCACCAAGACCTGAATTGGCTGCAGATAAAAGACAGCAAGGATACAGACCCTATTTTGCGGAAGCTAAATTCGTCAAACTTGGTAAAGCTCACTGTTCAAAATAGACCCCTTGAGTATTCTCCTCTCACAATGTTCCCAGTAACCTTAACCACCTCAAGTTCTTCTTTAAGAACACGAAAAAAGTGACAAACGGGAGTTCACAGGTCAAAGTTGAAAGGTCACAGTGTCCCACCTTCCCTGGTTGATGATGGTGAGGTCGGCTCCGGAGCAGATGTCGTCCAGGATGTAGGAGTTCTGGTCGCAGGTGAGGTTCAGGGTGGTGTAGTTGGGCTTACACACGGTCAGGAAGTAGGGCGCATGGTAGCCTGTGGCCAGCTGGATGATGTCAGTGATGAGAGCTGTGGCACACAGGCCGAACACGTGCACCCCTAGATGTCACAAACAAACACGCGTAGACACACGCCCCACAGACACACACCACGCACGCACAACACGTGAATACGTGTGTATCCCCACCAGCAACACAAACATACAGCACCATCTTGTCTTCGGTGCTAGTCCCACCTCATTTCGTACGTGTTTAATCATGTATAAGCGACACTGTCACACCTCTGAGGTGTTTGTTGGCTGGCTGATGGAGAGAGAAGAAGGACTGAAAAACCTACCGACAAACCGGACTACTCGTCGTATGAAGGAGTTGAAGTTACAGCCGGCGGCGTTGATATCGGCCTCGGCCCCGACCCCGTTCTTCCTCCGGGAGAGACAGCAGAACAGAATCCCCTCTCCGATCATTATCTGACGAAGAGAGACAAGCGCGCGGCCGTGTCAGAGATACCACAGACACAGAAGGGGCCAAAGAGATCAGATTCCACCCCTCCTTTCCCCCCTCTCCTGCTTCAGACTGATCTCTCCAGCTCTGCTCCCCTATCTCTCTTTGTGGGGGGAGGGTGGGGGGTGGATCTCCTTACCTCAGCTGGGAGGTTAGGGGGAGGACAAGATACTGTTGCAGCTCTGTGTGCTCACATAACGAATACCCCAGCTTTGCTAGATAGACCCCTAGCTTTACCACCGGGATGAACACAGCAGGCTAGCTCCGAACTGCAGCAGGCTAGCAACCTCTCCTAAAGCCAGACTCGTATCACTTTTCAGCAACAAGATCATAACGGTGATGGGAACAGCTGCTGGAATTTGGAGATATGGCCGCCGTTATGTAAACACAAACAGTTGATGGATGTGTTCCAGGGCTCAAATTGCACCATGGAAAACAATGGGCTGTGAGAAATGTTGTGACAGCAGACTTTTTCCACCGTGTCGGGCACTCCCACAGGATCCTGGCAAGCTCTGCGGTGTCCACACACACACACACACACATATACACACACACCCTCCCTTGTCTGACCACCCTACACACTCTCCTGCTGTGTCTGTCAGTCAATACTAATCTCAGTTACAGGAGCTAAGACAACTTGATCCATCAAGCTCCATCCCTGTCATTGTGGACATGCAATCCTGCACTACAGACACAACGTGAAAACAATGAAAACATACATGTCTTCTGTCATGTGACAGAGATTTTCCCTGTCTTCCTAGAGTTTTATAATGGTGTTATGTGCTGGTCTAAAGTCATCTGTGAAGTCATCTGTTGCAACGATTGTAAACAAAAATACTATGCAAATAGCTCTTTTGATTTGAATATGACACGCATCATTTTGTCATCTTCCTAGGTCTGTCAACACTGATTTTAATTCTTGGGTTAGGCACACCACACCCTATCCAACCTACTGCACTGCATGTTGTGCTAGAGGAGTTTTCTTTTCCAGTGGGACAGCCTGTTTGATGTCAGCGGGGATCGGCTCCCTGGCCTGGATGGCAAGGTATTATGGATAGTCGCTAAGACCTTTTTGAAGCCTGCCTTCACACTGTGATGCTAGCCTGTTCCAAGATATCACACTGCTATCGCCATGGCAGCACCCGCTCACCATCTGACTGGCTTATTAATCCAATAACACAGACATGAAATGTGTCTCCTATTTGTTCCTGGTTTCACCTCCTCTTCCCTCTTCTCAAAGTACACTTGATGAGGTCAGACTCTGGGGCCTTTAGAGGAAGACGCTAGGACAAAGAACACCAGGAATGAAGGAATCGAGGACCGACTTCCGAGTCTTTGAGCTGGGACAACTGGCTGAGTTGTTGGAGACCTGGCTACCTGCACACACAGACACACACACAGACAGACACACACACAGACACACACACACAGACACACGCACACAAAAACGGAATCCATTATAGACCAGAAAGGGGCATAGTAAAAGAGGGATTTGAACGAGCAATACCTGGAATGCTGATCAATTATCATTTATATCTTCAGATTTCACCTAGCTGTCTGCATGGGGATCGCAAAGGGAATATCCAATGATTATAGCGTTTATATGTGATCCCATCGCGAAAGCCTGATGTTCATTTGCTTCCTTTTTCTCATGTATCCAATTAAGCTTCATTATCAGCTGGTTTATAAATCCTGTTAAGTCTGACAACTAGAAGAAGTTGATAGATAGGTATTGGTTGGATCTGGGAAGGAATCTAGAGTGAGACCAATATTAAATCCCAGCTTCAGAAAGCTTGACTAGAATAGATGATTTATTCAGAGAGAAGATCGCTGAAGTTTTGATGTATGTGACTGTTTGACAGTTGGACAGTTCTAGATTTAAAATCACCTTTTCTCAGAGGCACCTTTCTCAGAAACATTTAAAGGGCCCAGTTTTTAGTTTAATTTGATATATATGTAATTTTGGTTTAGTTCAGAGAGCATAACACACGAGCACATCTCAGTCATCCTGACACTTTTACAACAGAGGAACTCTGCCTCCAGTACTGAAGGACTATCGGAGTGTGAAGCAATCAACACATTTCTGCATGAGCAGGTTGCCAACACACACACGCACGCACTCACACACACACATCCTTCCTCCTTCTCCCTCTCATCCTCTTCCACCCCCACAACCACAGTTCTACCACACCAACCCGACTACAGTAGATTTCCTATCACGCCGTTCACCTGAGCGCCGACGACTTCATGCCACAAACAGATGCTCGTTCACCCTAGAGCTGCAGCTGACGTTCTTGCCTTGCAGTGCATCATCGCCTGTCCACCTCCCCCACGTCGATCCGAGCGCACGGGGATTGGTGTCAACACGGGCACTCTCATCTGTCATGTCTATGAGGACCGCACTAAATCTTCCTTTAAGAGGAAGGGGACATGGGGAAATGCTGAGTGTCTTTAGGACTCGTGTTCCAAAGATGCCTGGGGGTGGGCGGTGGCCTTAGGGTGGCTGACAGTTGCAGTGCCGGAGTGTACGCGCCATGGAGAACGGTTCTGACAAGACAAGCCTGGAAACCCCCAGATCCCCTCGCTGTTGGTTGCTAGGAGATCTCAGAGCCAGCCTTCTTCAAAAAAAAGAATGACTTCCACTGAAAAACATTTGAATACTATACATCCCTTACTGGATGAATGTGAGTATGATGTTGGTGGCGAGTAGAGTGACAGGATAACAAGGAATATAGGTGGAACCTCCCAACCACAGATTGTTTTCCAATGTGCAATCCTTCCTATTCCCAGTGACAATTTGAGCATTTGCGGATCAATATATAGCCGACCCAGTGTGCTTGAGGTTGTGGGATAATGTGTTTCCAACATTTTAGTCATGCCGAGGACTGCAGTCTAAACCTAACAGAAGTGGTACAATGATAGGCTTCGGCTTGTGTGGGCTTGTCTTTCACCGGAAGCAGTTTCATGATCCATCCACTCCTATAAACATTTTTTTATATTGATGGAAGAAAGCGACCAGGCGCTTAGAGAAGGCCCTGCTGGTCATGATGAGATAGAACGGCCTGCACTTTGTCGGCCCACAAGCACAGCTGACCCCAACCCCGAGGATGAGCATGTGACCGTGAACTGGATAACGACAACGAACCAGCCCTAAAGGACGCCCCTGGGTGAGTCACCTCCTAACCCTGGACAGAGTCCTCTGTCCTTGTGACCGCTTCTTAACCGCATGACTCCCTCACCGAGGTCATGGTGTGTGTGTGTGTGTGTTTAGGGTGCAATGTCCAGTGTCTGACCGTGATGGCGGGTCCGGAGAAGGCAAGAGAGAGCAGCATGAGGAGAGGGATGACCTCGTGGGTGGGGTCGATGTAGGGAAGGCTCAGACTCCGGTCGTTGCAGATGTACCCCGAGCGCACAGGCTTGAAAATGTCCGTCAGCTCCACAAAGTAGAGGCTCACCACCGACGACACCAGGATGGGGAGCTCGACGACGTCAACAAACCAACAAATAAACAACACGGAAAACAGAAAGACAAGAGGAAACAGTGAGTGCCTGGGTTATTGTACCAGATAGAGCTGCTTTTGTTGTGGAAGCGTGTGTCCCTAGGGAAGAAAGGTTCATCTGCTCAATCCGAATGTCTCTACAATAACACTCGGGGTGTCAAGAGCTTGAGGCGCTGGATACCCACAAAGATCCGTCTCTTAAGAACGAGAGCAACACTCGATTCTCGGTTAATTTGTTACAAATGAAAACAGACAGAAATACTCTCACGGCATAATCGGCTGTAATATCAAACGGAACCAAGAAATTAAACACAGTAAAACCAATGGCTCTGTTTCAACATGTAAACTCTCTGCAGGTCTACTGAGGAGATATAAGCCGTGTCACAACACATGCATTATAAATAGAGCTTTACGAGAACTTTGGGAAAGTGATTTCCCTGGCTCTGACAGGGGAGGCTGCATCGCTGGGCTCATTTCACAGAGCCCTGTCACAGAGTTTTCCTGCTCAGCTCAGCCATTCTCTATAAGATCTCTCCTGTGGGTTGGGCCCAAACAGGATATTCCATCACACTGGGCAGACACTTCAGATAACACCATCACCAATGATGAAGAGGCACAACCAATGATTAAGACAAAGTTGGATTCAAATCAGGACCCAAATTGTATTTTATTTGTTAACTTGAAACAATAAAACCTATTTTAAAATGTTACAGAGTTGGTCTGGTTGACAATGTGTGTATAGCTCTGCCATAAAGTGTCCTTTTGGTCTAATGGTAAATTGGCTTGACATGAAATGTATCAAATGAAAGTATCTATAAAATGTAAGAATAATCAAGGTCATGTTTGTACTGTACCTGAAAGTGAAAGAAATCTATATAGGTCTGAACTTTGATAGAACTCAATGTGTCAGCAAAATAAATTGTGGAAGTAAACGTAGAGTGGCGAGGTATCGAATGTGGGCTGCAATGCACCTTGGGGTCTGTGCTCAGCCCCGGGCAAACATCCATGCTGCTTTTCCAGATTCATAACTACGTTTATAAAACATGTACAGAATACGGTTGATATTAAATCCTCTTGAGAAATCCACATTGTACGGTCACAATAGTTTCGAATGTTGCCCCAAACTGATGCTGTACAAATTCAAAACTTGGAATGTGTTCAAGGGCACTTCACTTTATATCAACTGTATTTTTCTGTATCACCAACCATCTATGGAGGAGTAGATCCATTTTTTCCACTATTTTTCCATTATTTCTTTTGAGTTTGTCCTTGTATTCCTTCAGGGTTTAAGTTGGTTACATGTAGGTGCCAGTCTGTGGGCATACAGTATGTGAAGCCCTCTATAACAGTGCTTGTAACAGGGGCTACACAAACACAATGTTATTAGCTGTGATTTGATGTAATTTTTGATGCCAGCGGTTGCTAAATACGTTCCTGCTGTGATGGGGATGGGATATTGAAACCCCAGTTATGTGTGAATAGAAGGTCTCTCCATATCTCCATCCATCTATTTCTCTATTTATCCCTCACCTAACACCCCTGCAGTGTAGCACATACTGTAGATCAAAAAGCACTTAGCCAGCAATAATTCTCGTCCAGTGATGTTTAATATTCATGACTGGTATATCTTGCAGCTTGTTAGCCCATTACATTGATAGAAAGGGAAATGTTTCATAATCACTGAGTTCAAAACCCACTTCTGACTATGATGAGAATGTTTATTTGTGTGCATAGTGGCGTTTTAAAATGGTTCGACAGATTACACTCCCTTAACCCTTCCATCCCCTACCCTGCCTTCCCCCGATCTCTTCTTCTTGCATACTACTTTTGTTCCCTCCGCTCCTCTCCTTTCATCTTCCTTGTCTCCGCTCCTGTCCTCTCCTTTCCCCCTGTTCCCTCTCCCTCTCCTCCCCTCTCCTCTCCTCCCTCTCGATTCGGCTCAGGGCTCAACCACTTCTTTCCTATCTTCTCCACTCAGATACTCCTCTCTCTCCTCTCCTCTCCTCTCCTCTCAGCAAGTCCTCTCCCTTCCCCTCCTCCCCTCCCGGTCCATACCTCCCCTCTCCTCCCTGCTGTGCCTAGCTCTCAGCTCCGAGGGGGGGGGGGGAGAGAAACACACACGCCGCCCAGTCTTATAGGGAGATGAGAGGCAGCACTTCTGTACTGTGCGTGAACATACCTCTTTCGAAAGGTCCAAAGTCTTATCAAAATACTAAAGGATCGAGAGAGAAAAAACCACAAAAGGATGATCTGGTTTAAACGACAGGAAGGATTCGAATCAACTTTCACCAGCTATGAAAGTGTACACAGCGAGGGATATTTGCAACGTTGCCCCGGTCATTAAAAACACATGGGGAGTGATGAGCTTTCTGATCCGTTTCCTCAGATCCCCAGGTGTGCCGTGTAATCGAAATCCCCGAGTCATCCTTCAGCCCTCATCACACAGAGCCAAGGGGAAGGAGGGCCTCCAACCTCCCTGGGGAAGGACCCATACCCGGTGTGATTATAGAAAATGAGAGAGAAGCGGAGTGACAGTGACGTTTGAATAATGGATGTATACAAATGGAAACTAGGGCTAAGGCTTGGTGGGCCGGCGGCTATTTTTAGAGTTCCAGCGGCAGTATGGATGGAGGGGATGCTCTGTACCAACACACTGGAGCTGGAAGTACCCCGTTGCTGTTTGACGTTTACTGGGTGTCTCGCACTCCCGGAGACCTGTTAACACTCTCATTAAACCCCAATGATACACGTGGAAACTCACAGGCCCCCTACTGAGACAGACAAAAAGAGAAATAAGCGAATAAGCGAGAGAGAGAGAGAGAGAGAGAGAGAGAGAGAGAGAGAGAGAGAGAGAGAGAGGGGGGGGGGAGGGGAGGTAAGGAGAGAAAGAGATAGGGATGGAGAGAGACTGAGACAATACACAGAAGCTGAGTTTTTCTTTTTTTTTGGGGGGGGGGTGATTGATTCACACAAAGGGTGAATGAATGAACAAATAAACACATGAATGAAGGGATCTGGGATTCAGCTAATGGGATTTCTCCTCGCCTCCCTCAGTTTGCTGTAATTGCGTCTACTGTACAGACAGTATTCTGAACCCAGCCTTCTTTAGAGTGTATACTTTATTCCAGCGTGGCAGTTCCACTTGTCCCAGTCTCCACTGAAGCTGTGCCCCATTGCCATACATATGCTTCAGCTCCCTGCCCATCAAGGGAATTGTAGGACAGGTCTTCCCTCAGTCTGAAAGCATTGTAACGGTTTTTTAAATGTTTATTACCTAGACATACTTTTACAACTCTGCACTTATGTTATTTACACAAGTTGTGGTTTTCGATGAGTGTCTGCTAAATGAATAAACTTTCATGCCAATATAAATGTACTGTTACACCCACCTAGCGTTACTCATTTAAGGTTAGGTTAGGGGTTTTAGTGAAGTTAGTGGACAAGTGTTAGAACAATAAGATCTAAGAATTTAATCAGTAAAGAGTAGATTCCTCTGTGTTGCTTTTGATTTAATCTACCAAGTGTAAAGTTCTTGGCGATGTTATCTCACATTACTAACTGTAAGCTTCATGCTTCGATTAGTTCCACACTAGGAAAATTAGACCTCAGGCAAGTCATTTGTTGTTGTAGTATTGGCGAGCAATTTAGCAGAAATATGGTGATTTAATGATCCTGTGGTTGAGTCATAAAACCATAATGAAAACGTTTTGGCTCTTGAAGAGTAAGCCCGAAAATGATCACGAGTTGTGTTTGGAAGGACTGTAGAGGACTTTCAGTACTTCAGTAGACTTGACTGAGGTAGGAATTAAACGTGCGTCGCTCACATGGACATTTGAGCAAACTTGACAAGCAAGACCCGTTTGGCTCAGGGAGCCAATGACAGTCTTTGAGCCTGAAGCAGTCTCCAGACAGCACTCTGCTCATCACGCTAGCGTGGTTATCCTCTACCAACTACCAACTACCTCTGGTACACAGCCATGGAGGACAGACTGAGGCGACTCACTCTGATCTCTCAACCCCATCTAATGTGATGGTTACATGGGGCAGATGATGTTTGGCAGAGACCGGCTGAGCAGAGCAGAGCAGAGCTTGACACTGAACGCGCCGTATCCTCCAACAACTCATAAACATAGCATTCATGAATGAATGCCATAAACGTAAACCAGTCCGTTGAAATCCAATTATTGGTTTATAAACTCAATGTTATGCTATAGGAGAGAACGATTGTTTTACTCACAACACTAACATAGAGACAACAACAATGAATGACAACTAACACATCTGAGAATTTCAGTCAGAGACATCTGATATTTTGTCACGGGATTCGTTTGGATTACAGCATGTTGCATAATCGATTAAATATACATAGTAGTACAGGTCAAATATAACATGCAAACTATCAGGGAAACCTCAAGTGATTTCAGCGGCACTTCATTGAGATCATAACTTACCTCCACGAAATAGAAGCAAGGCAACAAGCTAACACTGTCTTTGGTCATAATTCCTTTTGGTCTTTCTCTCGAGGACATGGTTATGGCTGCACGGTCGCCTCTCGTCTCTCGAAAATGAAACAGCCTTAACCTGTTGGGGGGATGCTATAATGTCGGCCGCTGTCACGTCTAGTGTGCCAAGATCATATGCGCGCGGCTGCCGCTTGCTCCATTCTGGATTGTCGCCGGGGTTTAATTCAAATGCACCGACCGGACAAGACAATATTCTGCCAGCGACACAAAATGTTCAAAATCTCATTCGGTGTTATCGTGAGAAGAAAATCGCCGTCCCTTCATCTTTTCATGACTTCACAGACAGTTGCATTGCTGGGACCAGAGCTTGTAGAATCTCGGCTACATTTCATTTGTAGAGGGGCTCCACGGTGCGTGCAAAAAAAGGCGCAGGCGCACTATAGGACGCTTAAACTCAGAAGGCAGTTGACAATGAAGCAGAAGATACATTTAATCGCTAAAATCTGTCAAAAACCAAGTAGCCTACATTGCACAAATTAATCCTTTTGATTCACAGATTGGGCAAACACTACTGCTGAAGTTAGAGTAGATATATTAGAGCTTCATATAGCTTCAGACACATTTATTTATCTGACAAAATCAACACCAGAAAGAGTAATGCGTGGTCGTTTAACGAGTAATTATGTTTTAGAACCAAAGACAGCTCATGACAAGAAGGTGTCTGGAGTCAAGTGATATACGCTGTCCGTGGTGCTGAACTTGACAGCAGGCCTACATTCTAATCATTTAGCAGATCACTTTTTCTGCCTTCCGCCAATCCACACACAATATTTCATTGTGTTCATATAGTTAGATTTTATATTCACTATGTATGCGACTTTAATGTAAATTCAAGTTAATGAAGAATGCAGACTGCAGACTAGAGTTCTGGCCCACTATAGCTAAGACACAATTTCAGCAGGTTCACCAGAAGCCTAGAAAGCGAACACCGCCGTGCATTCTAAATTTGTAGGTAGGGGGGGGGAGGGCAAGTTCTAGAAGTCATGAAGGATGTGGTGGTAGAAAATGATCTGGAGACGCTACCGGCTTCCCTTCCTTTCCAGGACCGGTCAAATTCAGCAAATGAGTGACCCGAATCGCGCCTGCGCACTGGCGACTGAGCTTCATGCTGCAAGGTAATTAACAAAACAGACACAGAAAGTATCGATGGAATGACTTTATTCCGTATAAATACACCGCAAAACGTATTTTGTAACGAAATGTATATCGTTGGATGTTAATAGCGAGATCCAGTAGATTTACAGGTGTGTTTGTTCCTGATTCTGGCTACTGTTCTTGTGCTGTTGAGTCGCTAAAACTCCTTGAGCTGCCCAAGGTAGGACTTATCCACTCTTATGCTACAATAAAAGCATTTAGTGATCGTCACGATTTTAGCACAGTCTCTCAAACCGTGACAGCTTGGCATTACCAATCTCGCAGAGAGATAGGAAACTGGGGAGCACTACAATACTTATGACAACGATCATAAGTCCTTTACATTTCTTGCTAACTATATGCATTCAACGACCAGAGGAATCATTCTGCAGTCGTATAAGAAGTAGTGAGATGAAACGACATTGTTCACAGTCAGGTTCATTCAGACCATAAAGTGCACTTCTAATTGTTTTCGGATTTCTGTGTTGGACGAATGCCATATCAAACATCTTCGCTTCTTGCCACACTTATATGCTGCATTATACATTTACAGTAGCCTACCTTGTTAACACAATAAGTACTTATTTTGCCGGTGGCGTATTCAGTGCAGTCTTTGTCAAGTTTCCTTGAGTCAGTAGTTGACATTCTTTATGGTATCTTATGTGACACTTGGAGAAAATAGTGTAACTGATGGGGATGGTGAAGACCATGCTGTGTTCACTTTGTAGATCTCAAAACTATTTTGGGGACATGTCGCAAATCTAATGGCTGAGAAATGACTAGACAGAAAGCTAGGTGGGTATTCAGAGCACTAAACAAATCGATACAAGTTGCCTTAAGCAGAGTATTTGTGGAGGTAAAAGTAAAAACCCTCTCCTCTTCAAAGAAAGCAGGAGTATGTGGCCCCCATATGGAATCGCAGAGGCATGTTTTAAACATGAGGCCCAGGCAACGTTTGACCAGAGCAGCATCTTTAGAGAAGGGTCCAAGAATAGCATGAATCCCAACGAGTCCCTGTTTGCGCTTGGTTTTAACGAGCTGTGTCGGCTCACGTCATATCATCCTCTGCTTAGAGGAATTAGAATAATGTCCCTCTCCAGGCAGCTAGTGGTCTGTGCAGAGTTGTTGCTGGAGCTGCCTGTTTAGTATGCGAAGCGTCAGACTGGTTGGGGCACCGGAGAATGCCTGCTGTGTACTAAGCTAGAAAGGCAAAATGTCAAAAAGGAGCAGTTTAAGGCATACTGTGGCAGTGGAGAGTTTTGTAGCATTTTGGAAAGACATTCACAATTGTAAGAGTGTACAAAAGTTTCATTTTAGTGGTTATGTACCGAAAGGGGTAAGATTTACTGGAATGTGTATCATGACATTTTTCTTAGAAGAAGATACTTGGACACATAGTATTAAAACAGGGTAACATTTGAAGTTTGTTTATAGTTTATAGAGGATTTACAAAATAAACGTTATTCTCTAAGCCTCTCAGCCTGGCTATGTGTAATTCAAACTGTGGAACCAACAATTACCTCAGCAAAGTCTGAAACATGTTAACTGTATTACTAGATATTGAGTGATGCTTGTTTTCTATGCTGGTAGGGACATCTAGTGGTAATGCTAGCAGTCTGACATAACGTGGAACTGGTAAACCCACTGCACATGAGCACAGGAAGCACATATTTCCACACAGTCTCCACCTAGTGGTTGAAAATAGAAACAATGACAGTGTGAGAGTTTGAGTCACAGTCATAGGCATGTATGTAAGACTGGACTGGATATGGCTGTGGTTGGTTAATTAATTTTTCTCCCATATGACAGTTCATGTAAACGCTAGGCCTATGGAAACATGCCCCCAGAGAGACAGCAGCACAAAGGTCACAAGAAGTTCTGGAAGTCCAAGTCATTGTTTGCTGAGGTAAGCATTTAATTTTGTATTCACATTTTCTTTATACTTTCATGATATATTTTCTTATCTGCCGTGGCATTTTCTCTCTTGATTCATGTGAAAGGTTAACCGAGGACCTTCTCCAGTTAATATTCATTCCAGCGTATGTAAACTTTCCTGTTCCGCTCTTGAACATAGCATATTATTAACTAAGCTTAATTTAGAAAATGGGAGGGAGAGAGAGGGAGAGAGAGAGGGGGGGGGGGCATTATGTGAGAATGTTACGGTGTATTAAGCAAGCAGCCTATTGAAGCTGAAATGTTCACCTGTGAAGGCTGTTTAATCTGTAGTCCATTACTACAGAGCTTGGAAGAGCATACATCGCCATCACAGTAATTGGTCGATGCACAGAAACCATTCAGACTAATCACACGGCATTAGTTTCTAAATTCCCATCCTCCCCCTCTCAATTTACTGGAATTATCTTTTACCAGCGCTCCACTTGGCAGAAGCAAGTTTATGCCATTTGCTTGGTGTGACTGTCGAATGAAGCTTCTTTTACGGTGGCACTAAAGGACTTTTAGATATGGTGATGAATATGAAGGAGTTTACACAGCAATGTACAAAGTGATCATTTAACAGCAGGAGTGTTTATTTGATTAATTGAGTGTTCAAATAGGTCCACTCTCATCATCAGCAACACTCCTGGTGTTAAATTAATACTTTGAAATGTTGAATTTAAGATTGATCATTTGAAAAACAAATGATGAAGGTACTCCCTCACACACCAACCTTTGTTATTTGTTAGCAATTCAGGGTTTTTATGAGTCAATAAGGGGTTCATGGGTTAGCTGTTTGAGGATGTCACAAGAGGTACATAAAATACACAAGATTAAGGATCAGAAGTGCTCTACAGTATTTCGGTGGTCAGAGTCGAAGAACCGACTGCATTTACTGGCCACGTCCACCATACCTCCTGGTCAGCACTTCAATCATACGACACAATGTTCCAGCAGATTTTAAAGGGCTCTCCCGAAGCGACTCTCTATTCTCTCACTCTCTTCATCTTTCTGACTCCGTCTCGTTATCTCACCCTCATTTTCTCTCGCTCTCTGGCTCCCTCTTTTTAACACACACACACATTTGGACACACTCTCCATTCTCATTTGTCTGTGCCAGTGATGGCAGCTCCAACCCAGGTCTGCTGGAATGACACAGCTGTTCGTTATTACAGGGACGCTACTCGACGGTATGCGCGCGTGTGTGTACGTGTGTACATGTTTCTGTGTCTGTGTGTCTCTGTCTGTGTGTGTGTGTGTGTGTGTGTGTGTGTGCGCGTGAGTGCATGGATGTACTGAGCAACTCCAGTGAAGGAAGTGCAACAGGAAGTGTTGATCATCATCATTACCAAAACCACCTGTCTGTGCCCCAGTGGAACTCTGATGAAGAGAGTGTTCAATGAGAATGAGTTTTGGCCAAGCCATGTCAAGTCTGACATCGAAACTCATCCCCTTTAGTCTTTGCTGTGTGGCTGCTGTCCAAAACACACTCATGAATTCATTAGGGGAATTTCCAAGGGCAGGCGTTTCAAAATATTCTTGATTCGTGTGTTTTTAGTTGATTAGTGTATGATTAGTGAAGAACATTCCCCAGAGATATGTTAATGTTTGCACTGACTCAATCTACCAGTGATTTTGAGTGCACTACTATACTCATCCACTAGATGGCAGATTGTTCCTTTTCACTGATAAACAAATCAGTGAAATATCACTTACCCCTGATAAACATATTGTCTTTACTTCTCCTTGAACTGCTTAGTCCTATAACCACCGTAACCCTAATTTCAAATGTTATCTCACCTTTTTAACCTCAACCTAACCAAGTTTAAAGTCTGTGTATTAGTCCTGATATGAAAAGGTTGTGAGGTACAAAACGTTCGCAAGTCCTTAGATGATCCCTGTGACTCCATGAGACTTGACTTCATTTCCCGCGCATGGTCCTCCGAGGAGCAGAATAACAGCTTCCCTCCAGCCTGCCGGTTCCGTGTTGTCTAACCTGCGTTCACGGTGAGCAGAGCATAAGCCCTTTTCCGAGTTAGCTCCTGTGCCTGTCTGTCATGAAGCAAGCAGTCAGTGTATGTTGCGTAACACAGCAAAGAGATTAGATGCTTCTTTACATGTTCCCTGCGGTGTCCTACCCTTAATTATGTTCTCCCCCCAGGTTGACTGGGTTACCAACAAATGACTTCCTGTCCATCGGAGGGTTGAAGGAATCAATGAGCGTGTGTCGGGATGTTTATCATTACAAATTGTTTGTTGTGATCAGAGAGTGTCGCTCTGGTGTAGCTGGGACCCCAGCACACTGTAAAGTTGGTGTTGTGTTGACACACACACACACACACACACACACACAGACAGACAGAGACACACCGACACAGAAACATGTGAAATGTGAATCAATATAGTGTTGTGATTTTGATCATTGGTCTGCTCATTACAGAATATGACAAGCATTGATGCAGATGGTCCGATCTATCTCTTTATGATCAATCTGAATTCAACATTTAGTTTGATGGCTTGGTTTTCATGACACTTCGTACTTCCTAATTCTGGGGCTCAAATCACTTCCAGAAAGGAGAAAGAAGGTGTTAAACATCTTGGATAAGGCTTGATCTAGATTAGGGAAACGTTCAAAATCCTTTTCTCAACCTTTTCATGTTCACCGTATGCTTGTGCTGATGTGTCTCTGAGCTGAGAGTGTAAAGTAGACAGTCAAAGAATAATCTGTAGCACAGCATTCAACATATTTGCATGTATTAATAATTGAAAATATTACGACCCCGGGGATCTGCTTGATGAGGTTGATCTAGACTGTAATTATCTCCTCATCACTCAGCTGGGACAAGTTCCTGCCACGAAGGGGGGGTGGGGGGTGGAAGGAGAGAGAGACACAGAGGAAGACAGAGAAAGAGGGAGAGCCGAAGAGAATGAGAAGGAACACGAGAGAGAGAGAGAGAGAGAGAGAGAGAGAGAGAGAGAGAGAGAGAGAGAGAGAGAGAGAGAGAGAGAGAGAGAGAGAGAGAGAGAGAGAGAGAGAGAGAGAGAGAGAGAGAGAGAGAGAGAGAGAGAGAGAGAGAGAGAGAGAGAGAGAGAGAGAGAGAGAGAGAGAGAGAGAGAGAGAGAGGCGGAGTGAAAGGGGGATCGAGACGGCAGGAACGAGGACGCAGTACTTGTTCATCGACATTCTGGCAGGCTGAACACTTGTCCTAGTTATCCTATCTATGTTCCAGGACAGTCGTAAGGAATGAACAGCACCGACATTGTTTTAGTCATTTATTGATGTGCCTTTCATTTCACTTTGATTGGCCTCAATTCATCTTTCATGACGTGTGTCAATGTCATGTAGTCATATTATCATTCTACCACTGGATAAATTGACAGACACACTACGGACACAAATTACATCCCACAGGTGTGAAAGTCTGTCTCTTTTTTTCTCCCTCTTACCCTCTCTCTCTCTCTCTCTCTCTCTCTCTCTCTTTCTCTCTTTCTCTCTCTCTCTCTCTCTCTCTCTCTCTCTCTCTCTCTCTCTCTCTCTCTCTCTCTCTCTCTCTCTCTCTCTCTCTCTCTCTCTCTCTCTCTCTCTCTCTGTCTCTGCCTCCCATCTCTCTCTGAGAGCTGCGGTTGGCAGTTTCCTCTCTTTACTGCCTCTTGGTCTGCTTGCTCAGATTGCCACAAACAGTTTCATTCAAGGAAAAGGCTGAACAGGATTCCTTCAAGTCTAGCTGTATGCGCTGAAGACAGTGCATACATTTCTTATGAAGCGTGGCACACCAGATAAGCTTGGGCTGCTTGAAGCGTGCTACTTTGAAGTTTCTCGTTCATATTTCTCTCTCTCTTTCTCTGTCCCTGTTGCACAAGCCTGCTAATAAATACTGTTTATTCAGATATAATGATGAAATCAAATACATACAGAACAAAGGACTGCTTTCCCGATATCTGAAGGTATTTTTTCATTGGTTTGATTATTAACAATTTATTTTAATAACTCCTCAAAGAACAGTTTGAAACATAATTGGTATGCATATCTGAGACGGTATACATTTGAAAGGTACATCTACAGTTCCTCTTGATGTAACTCATACTGCTTGCTTTGTGTGCTGGGTTTTGTGATTTACTGACTCAATCTAGGTCAGAATTTAGCTTAAGGCACAGAAGTCAGTAAAACAAAGTAAAAGCACTTTTCATGACTCATATACAAAACCTTTATTTATAGAACAATAGATTTCATTCGTATGCAACATATCGTATGTGAGACTAATAACCTCATTTACGTCCACTGATTTGACACTACAAAGGCAGTTTTGCTGTAAACAAGTGTTGTGATGATGTACAATGGGAAATAATCAATGACCAAGGAAAAACGAAGACCAAGAGGTTTATTAGTACGAGCTCAGATCATTAAACCATTCAATCCTAGTGAGTCCTGGTCCTAATGAGAAAAGGAGGTTGCAGAGTCTCTCTGACCCGGTAAACAAGCACAAATATAGTTTCCATATGATTCTCTCCATTATAGGGCATAGCATGAGGTGTTCATGGTTTGACATGCTGTCATGGCTTTGTAGGGTGTACCATGACAATATCATATCTCATCATGTCCTTCAAGTCGCCTGACTCTCTCCAGACTGTCTCATGGAACTAAACTATGCCCAGGCCTATGATCTCAATGCTACAGGTGAAAAAAATACTATCAATCAATTTTATTGAAGCAAAACTTATGAACTGTTAGTCTGAAAAAGTCAGACTTTTACATTCGCTCCATGATTCTTGAGTTTCTTTTCATGTGTCAATGTTGTCACCACAGATTGGTGTCAGGTGGGGAGGTTTATGTAACATTGATTCTTTGGCAAAACAGAAAACTCAATATCTGCCACTTAGGGTAGAGCAGATTCCCTGATAGCCCCCCCCCCCTCCTCTCCCTCCTGACAGAAAGATGCCTACAGCATATAAATCTTCTCTTTGATATCCAAATCAACATGTTTTCATCATAGTCCCTTTCCATCATCTTGGTTCCTTATCAGACAGTCAGAAATGGCTGCTTTTACTTGTTGACGGAAAGTGTTTATTATTATTTATGTTTTCACTATTAAATTCCCTAACCTTGCAGGACAGCTGGATTTGGGAGATCACGACCACGACTCAAATCCATCTTGACAAGTTCCAACATATCGTTTTGTTCCCGAACCATAGGTTCAGACCAATCAGCGTCCAATGAGGAACTACTGGCAGCTACAGGTGTGATTGACGTTAGCCTGTGATATAGGTGGTGATAGGCAGATGTTTCATCCACTCACCTGCCAAGCATTTCTTTTAAATCGCTTGACCTTTTCCAAACAGTTTCCAAGGACGACTTTCCAGATGGATATGTGTAACAAACGGTCTGTCGAGTCAGATCATACAGTCCCAGAACATTCTATGAACCTGTCTATCAGAGATATACAGTACCAGTCAATAAAAAGTTGATTATGGAAGCTTCAGCTCAAAATACATTTACATTTCATTCATTTAGCCGACGTTTTTATCCAAAGCAAATCTTAAGTTGACATTCATTAAGTTGACATGAGGGTCTGGTTTTCATAGCAACAGCGTGAGCCCCCCAACATTTTAGAACCTCTTGTCCCTCACCTCAGACATCAATCTCTTATGGATTTTCTATCTGGCAGCTGTGGCTCTGAATCAGACATGCAGTAAGCAGATATCGTTCTGTGAACCACAGTCTTCCCTGTTGACTTAAGGAGCTCTGTTGGAGTTCACAGACAGACACAGATGTTCCCAGATGCTGGGCTTGTTTCCTCCCATCGCCTCTCTTCATTCTCTTCTCCTCTCTGCAACTCTCTCATCTCCTTTCCAGAACTGTCTGCGTTGTTATCAAAGACCTTGCCCGAATTATTTTAGGGTTTTAGGGTTTTACAAGACAGCAACGTCTACATTTGAACACAATTTCAAATCCCTTGTACCGGGAAAACGAGCAGGTCCTTTACTGCAAGTCATGCTCATATAGGTTTGTGTTTTCGGTTAAACACTTTTACAAGCGTTGATTGGGATACTGCGTAAATTCTTTCTGGGATTATCAATCTAAATGAATGCACTGACTAATAAAGTTCAATTTTAAAACTCAGACTTTAGATTTGACTGGGGCACAGCAGATTTATACTGGGGCACGTGCCCCAGTAAAAAGGGTCTAACGACGCCCCTGCTTACGTATCAGGATATTCTTATCACTGCCAGACCCACTTTTACCATCTGCCCCCCATCCGCCCTCAGGCCTCATTCATATGAACACCAAGCCTCTACGGTCCACTATGTACGGAACTTAGATGGATGTGTGAATCCTTCTGCATGACTGGATCCAGGAGAGGCTCTGACTGTCTGGTTCCCCCGCAGAGAGTCGGAGCTAAAAGGCCTCTGACCTGTAATGACCATTCTGCATTCGTATTAATGGGCTAGTGTGGAGATTTGAGGGGTTTAGGGTGGGTGTTTGTGTGTGGTGGCGTGGTATTTGCTTGCACGGGTGTGTGCGTTTGCGTGTGTGTGTGTGTGTGTGCATGGGTGTGTGTGTGCCCCTGTGCGTACTGAGGGGGTTGGTCCCAAAGGCAGAGTCCATAGAGATTTCCACCCGCTGCAATAATGACACGTCAACGCATCAGCCCATTAATCAAGATTCCTGACAGCTAGATCTGCATGTCTGCCTGACTGACTGTACACAGCAAGGACAGCTTTTCAGCATGTATCTCTCTTATAATGCCTGGAATCGGTGTGTGTGTGTGTACAAAGCAATGGGTTTAGTTTCCCATGATCATCTCAAGAACCAGGCACTCTGCAAAGTTCATATTTTGCAGGTGTTCTTTTTATAATGCAATGGAGTGCAGTGCCACGATTGACGTTGTTTGGATAAGCATTTAGACATAAAATAATTGTATTTATTTGTTGCCGCCCCTTTGACTTGCTCTCTTCTCTCTGGACTCAGCCATCTTGAGTTGACTAAGCTGCACTAAGCTAGCTCTCGCAAGCATAATCGATATATGGATATTGTGCCGAAAATTCGTATAAGACATGAACAATATTATTTATGTCAGTGCGATACAGAAACTCTAAGACTATTTTACTGATGAAATATTGGTTACCTAGCTAAGAAACATTCTAAATTTACAGGGGGTGGTTTATTTCAGTAGGTGTAGCTGGAAGGTTATTAGCTACAATTGTTGTTGTGTAGACCAATACTCTGTGGCTGGACTTCACAGAGTCACATCGGTTTAGCCTGGAAAGACAACAGGGATTTGACATTCATTGCTTTCGGAATCATCACTTGCTGGACAACCTTTCGATTGGCAATTCACAAATACATTTGGGGTACCCTATAGCCTTCTGTTATTTAGAAGTGAATGATCTTTTATAACCGATATGGCCAGCTTAGCAGTGCTGACTGCTGGCATATAAATCAAATGCTTTCAAAGGGTTTTCTTTATGGATGAAATGCTGGCTAGCTAACAGAACGACAATATAAAGTGGATACTTTCAGTATAGATCACTGAATTTTGTTACATAAATTAATGTGTTTACTGATGTCAAAACTGCCTGAACATTGTAAATGTGCTACAACATCATAATCACCAGCTGCATCATGGACATGGGAAACATTTTCTTTATGGATATAGCAATCTACAAACTGGCATACGACAGGAAAAATATTTGTACAAATGTCATCTCCTCAGTCAGTTGTCGTGTCTTATTTATGCAAATGAAATACAGAAAATACAAGACTATATATTACAGAATTGCATAGCAAAAAGATAAAAATACAAACGTTTATGTAAACATAGCAAACACCCCGTAATCTATAATTTAGGAAACAGCAGACAAATTAAGGCTACATTAGGATATCATCTGCATAAATATACTAGAGCATTGGCAATTTGTTTAAAATAATGATAAACTGCTTACAGATAAGGTTGAACAAGTAGTTCAGATATGACAGATAATTTCAATTGTGATCTGAGAAATATAGGTACCAAAGCCACTGAGAAGAACTGTCATCACCAGCTGCATCACAGGCACTGCACTATCTATAATTCCAGAAATCTGTGTGTGTCACTGACATCCTCACAGGCACTGTGCCCTATCTATAATTCCAGGAATCTGTGGTGTTTGTGTGTGTGTGACCACTTTGATCACGGCCACTGTGCACTATCTATAGTTCATGTAATCTGTAGGCCTATTTGTGTTTCACTGACATCCTAAGCACCAACTGCATCACAGGCACTTTGCACTTGTTAATTGTACTAATGTCAAACAAGCCAAGGAGACAAGGTACAGATGGTGTCAAAAAGCGAAGAACAGTCCTGGATTAGTCGTCCTACAAGCATCTTTCCTTGTTTGTTGAACATGACAGGGCAGTTGCTGTTTAAAATGGTGTGTTTGCATAGGCATTGGTTAACACACCTAAGGGATTTAGGTGAACGCATACTGTATTGAGGGACGAGGGGGTTAAGGCTGACGGACTGATCACGGGCTCCAACAAGTTGTTCTGACACTCAATTCTCTTCCCTCCGGCCTTTTTAAGTTATCTGTCCATCACATGCCCCGGCTGCAAATAGCGACTGCACGAACGTAGTCAGTCGCTACTCGCCAACTATATCCGGACGCGTCGCACACACCCACGCGCGCGCTCTGTCCCCTCCCCACGTTTCCATTTCTGTCTCGTTTATTGCAGCTCGAGCGTCGGAGGAGAGGAGTGCCATGTCAGAGAGCGGCTCCTCGCGCATCACCACCGAGCCATGCGCTTTAACGAGCATTAGTACCGGGAGAGATGAGGCACTGAAAGGGGCTATGGCTCGGCAGCGTTAGGGAGAGAGGGTTGAAGGAATACGGTGGAGACAGAGGCGGCGGGTCTCCCTATCCTCAGCGAAGCGGATTGTTAGATGTTCATTCCTCAAACCTTTTCGAACATGCTTTATTTTCAGCTGGTGATCATGGCGGGGACTGTCATGCTGGCATACTACTTCGAGTACACGGACACATTCAACGTGCACGTCCAAGGGTTTTTCTGCTATGACAATGCCTACACGAAGCCCTACCTAGGACCGGAGGAGACCAGCGTGATACCGCCGGTTATACTGTACGCGGTGGTGGCAGGGGTCCCGACATTAGTGGTGAGTTTGTACGGAATATTGCTTGACCCATGTGTGTGGTTGGATTAGACCGCAAGTGTTCATTCTCAATAAACTGTAAACTGTGGTCGATTGTTGAATGTGTTTCAATTGTTTCATTAGCCTGACAATTAAATGGTGATTGGAAACGGACTGCCAAAAATCAATCAATGCAAAAACAGTGCGCTTAGAATATAAAGTGCTCCGGCCGTGGCTGCAATTGATTCCTCTCTAATGTTGCCATAGCAATCAATTACCAGAACCACATGTAACTTGGATTCACTGTCTGTTCAGCTCATTGCATTTTGAGAGTAAAGTGAATGAGGAGAGATTTCCAAAGTGTGTGTGTGTGTGTGTGTGTGCCCTTGCGAGCATTTACGCGTGCGCGTTTTACAAACCCCAGCCAAAATAGTGATGCTAGACTTAAAGCGATTACTTACAGATTGAACCACATATTAAAACGTCCTCCCTCTAGTCCACCATGCCGGGACTGTCTGATGGAAGTCTTCTTTTCGGAGCAGGGGTCCGTTTTTGATGTATTATATTATTAACTGTGGGACGTTCTCATTTGAGCTGTGTACTGGCCCAACATCCAGTCTGTAGCCTACATAGAGAGAAATACAGGCAAACGGTTATGCCTTCACATGACAGAACAGTCAATGGTAGAATATGAATCGATGGCAGCTCTGGTCTGGTTTTTGTTTGTGTTTCTTTTTACTACAGACTGTCGACCTCACAGATAACCCAGAGCACCAGTCTAGCAGCTCCTAAACAAAAAGCAGCACCAACACAGCCCACACAATCCTGCCATACATGCATTCATATGATCCCTCGCTGGATAAAAATTATACTGCAGACTTTGAAACAGGGATGGTATTTAGACGATCGGGTATAAGAAGTGCATGATCTCAGTGAAGCTGGTATCAAGGCTAAGTCTGGTGCATTGTGTTAGTCTGTGGAGCTAAAGCCTGGGGGGGGTTAAAGCACGGTGAGTCCTCAGGCAGCAGGCAGTGTCACTCATCATGAAACGCTACTGTAGAATCCCGCTGTTTCTGCACGACAAAGTGTGTGTTAGATTTAGATGCATATTCAGATCGGCGTGAATTCAGGGGAGTGCTTCCCTCGAGTCAGAAGTGTTCTGTGTTCTGGTAGCTCAGAGCTTGGGATCCAGACATGAAAGCAGATGCCAGACTATATAGATTTGATGTGTAGTTCTGTTAGAAGCTGTTTGCCAGTTTGTCCCTGCAGGTATGAAAGTTGGAGATCAATTGTGTTTGTCTGACCTTGCCCGTCATGTCATTTGGTTCTCTTTGGGCATGTGTCGACAAAATAACTTTGTGAAAGTGAAGGTGGTGTGCTTATTTGAACAAAGTGTGAGCTGCAAGGTCATGATTACACCTTGCAAATCATAAATATGGATTTAATGACTTCATAAAAAAAAGTATAAGATGCACTGTGAATTTATACATGTACACTTCGTCTGGATTACTAGTTGTTTCATGTCAGAATTTGAGTGTAGCTGTCTGAATTGTGTGAAGATAGGACATCCAGAAGGGTACACAACAGACGGTTGATTTTGTATAAATTCTTTTGAATGTCAGACTTTTGACTGACAAACTCAATTTTACAGAATTGGATGTGGGACTCTTATCAGAACTTGACAGCAATGCAGTTTTTTTGTCCAAGTATAGACTTGAAAACTATGTTTTCTATCGACTTACGGGAGACAACCCTGACAGAGAGTATTGATTTTTGTGGTTAAACATGGCTACATTTTCCCAAGAAAGTGTCCTCTTTTTTCACCTGCTGAAAGTGTCTGAGAGATGGATGATAATCTGAGCGGTGCACATTAAATTCAATATCCAGTCTGTTTGAAAACCACTGGCTGCCACTTTACCACTCTCTCTCTCTTCCTTGTTCTCTCTCTTTTTTCTCATTTTCTATCTCTCCTTAGTTTCTCTCTCTCTCTCTCTCTCTCTCTCTCTCTCTCTCTCTCTCTCTCTTTCTCTGTCTCTGTCTCTCTCTCTGTCTGGTATGTGCTGAACAGAGATTATACGTGCGTCACAATGCCAGTGTCTAAATAGAGTTAGCCAGTGTGCTATAAATGGTGGTTTATCATTTCATTATATCATGCTCAGGTTTACTAGACACGTTACTGTAAAACATAAAACTCACAGACAACACATTAGAGCACTATAAACAGTAACAACACACAGTACAGCTAACTTAAAAATAAGACTTGAGCTTCCACAGCACTAGCTAATAATTGTATTAGGGGTGTAACAATATATCGTGGAAAAATATAATATATAATATATGTATCGTACAGTTATGGCAATATTTTTACAATATGACGTCCGTTTGATCCTATAGGTTGAGCTACCAGCGCGCGACCTACTCTGCACCTGCGTCATGAGTGCATTCATTGCATTCACAGAAATCGCTTGAACTGAAAATTATTGCCAATGTTTAATGTTTTGGAGAAAAAAAATCTGTTAATTGAACTTCAGTTTCATTTAAAATGTTGTTCAAAATATCGTGATGCATATTGTCTCGTACACCCGGCATCGTGATACGTATTGTATCGTGAGCTGAGGGTATCGTTACACCCCTACTTGTTATGCATATGTAACCCAGTAACAGACCGCCTGCAAAATGACCCTTTTTTCAAGATGTTCAAGACTGACAACTCTATGAAAGCATTTATCTGGTCCATTTGCTTCTTAATGGTGAGATGTACGCACGGTGAGCCCGCAATGTAAACCGCATTGGGTAGTGAATGCTCCCTGTGTTTTGGATTAGAGCATTGTTTGGATCATCTACCAGTATTCCCCCTGTTAAAGGCTTATCATGTGTAATAGCTGTCTGGTGATAAACTTTACACAGGATTAGAGATGTGAAAACTGGTGTTTGTGGAGTGTGTGCGTGCCGTGCCTGTGCTTGTTCGTGGGTGTGTGTGTCTGTCTGCTATGGATTACAAATGGTAAACACACAGACAATCAGATGCACGCACGCACACACACACACACACACACACACGCACACACACACACACACACACACACATAAAAACACACACTGCCTCTGTTCAAGCAGGGAGACTCAGTAGGGAATGTGAGATCAGAATGATTGAGTTATGTTGCACACCGCTGTCAATTGATCAAGTCTGAAGGAGCAAAAACCAATAGAAGACTTCTTTCCTCAGAGCCCCGGTAGAATCCAGTGGATGACTGCATGGATGACTGCATGGAGGATGTGGCCACTGTGGAGAGACACACAGTGCTCCTCTACAGCTGGGCTGTAGGCTTTTAATGCTTCGCTTGTGTCTTGACACACCATGCTGAAAGACTATGAATAATGTACAGTAAAGGCTGTGTACGTTAATTCGTTACTGGGTACGATTGCTGTCGGCACACATTTAAAACCACGCGCAAAGAAAAGGCTTCCTCAACTGAACGGTGGTAATTCTGTTCTTTTAAGGGGAGAATACTATTGCGGGAGCAATTACCATTGACACCTTCAAGGGAAAGGTTACAATTAGACATTCTGTGTTGGCGCCCAATCTGAATGAGACAGAGGGGGTAGATTTAGTCCACGTGTGAACAGGGTTATTCAGCGTGATAACCAATCGTTTCATGACATTGCATGGTTTGAAACGAATCAGCCAGTTGTTAGTTACTGCACTTGTAATTCGTCATTACCTGAACGCAGCAGCCTATGTAATTATGCATCGCAAAACACGACTTGTTTCCATATTCAGCCCAGTCAGTAGTAGTTCTGCTTCGGTTTCTCACCAGCCTGTGAGGTTGGGCGGCGGTTTTAATAACTCAAACTACTCAATCACGACCACGATCATTTATTTATGACCGCGCATGCAAATGGCCATCTTCGTGTTTGACGTCTTAAATGATTAGCATTCTGCAGCACACAACTGTGAAAGGCTTTCTGAGATAATAGGTTATGCTGGTGACGGTAGTACTGTGCTTAAAAAGTCATGAGGGAGACTTAGCCTACAGGAGTCAAGCAAGCAGAGGCTCCCAACAGTAGCCTGTGGCTAGCTGGCTAGTCCAATTTCCCCGGGATTAGAATTCCGAAAAGGATTATTTGACGCTCCAAGCAGAGTCTTCCTAATATGCCCAGTACTAGAGTCTGGTCCTGCCCTTTCCAAATGATTACAGCCTATGCAATCACATTTGAGTCGAGTTATACAACAGGTTGAGGTTCTCTGTGGCCTGGGATCACACACACACACACACATGCTTGCACACACACACACACACACATGCACATCCAAGTTGATAAATGCAGGCAGACAAGTGAGGTAGTAGCCTAACACAGAGCTATGAGAAGGAGAACAGTAGAGACACTGTCTCTAGTCATCCTGGCAGCAGGCCAGCAGAACAACACGTTTGGTCAAGGATTCTGTAAACAACGGGACCTACGTCGATATGTCTTGATCTAGACCTAGAGTAGACTTGTGGCAGGTCTATTGTCTCCACTCCACTCCCTCTGAAGCAGAGGCAGGTTCAGACAGACTGCAAGGCTAACATTATTCCTACTGGGTTACATCAGCAGAAGAGAAAAGGCTAAGTTAGCACAGAGCCGTAAAACATCCCAATAATTTCAATCCTAGCAGATGCACCGACAAGGGCCACTCATCCATAGTGTTTGTTTATGTGTGTGTGTGTCAGGAGATTGTGAGGCCCGGTCCTATGTCGTTAGTTGTGCTTTCCTCTGATGCCTCGTTCGGTTTAACAACCTCTGTGAATCGCGGTGAGCGAAGTGTTGCTCACGTGTGGTTTCAGTCGTGAGATCTGTTGACAAACGATGGCCTCTCGAACATGAATGTGAGAAGAGGACACTACGGCAGCTATAGAGAGCTTTGTCAAAATAAACCCTCCTCAAGATGAAGGGGTTTTCCACTTGGCCTGAGCTTAAAACGTGACCCTGGATTGCTCGCTGGGAGATAATGGACACTGTCACCATGACACCGTGATTGGTTGTCTAGCTCCCTTGGCACCAAATGCCATATTTCACCGGACCGATACACATTAATGCCGTTGCAGTAAATCCTTCCTTTTGTTCAACCCTTCGGCTTGCATTAAATACTCTGCCATACTGAATGCATAGCCTGCCTTTAATCCAGTCTTTTCGCCTTCAAAATGATCCTGCTCATAGTAATGCAGATTCGATGCAGATTTTTCTAATCTGCTTACTGACCTTCCCTGTCACTCTCGCACCCAAGGAAGCGTGTTACAGCCAGAGGTTCACAGCACATAAGTATTAACTATGAGGGTCAAACTAAGCTTTATGCATAGCACAGATGTAGCCTTGTGCGTGTGTGTGTGTCTTCTTGGTTTATTGTGTGTGTTAGATTATAGGTTAATGAACCCTTAGCTACTGTATGATGGATTTGAGACACTTTATTGCCTTTGTAAAGAATCAGGCCTTGTGCCAGGGGGGGTCCATTGTTCTTTCTGGGGTCGAAACATTCAGCCAGGTGAGACCAGGTTACCCGGAATCCCTCACAATCTCTTGGTCTCCACAGATAGTCACCCTGACCAGCCTCCAATAAATCTATCATACACCCCAATTACGTAACGCCGAAATTCAAGCGCATTGGTGTCTTACAATGTCTGCTGTATCTACAGTATGCTGCTGTGCATCTTAATGAAGGGATCGACGGTACAATTCACTCCCCCCGAGGATGTCTTTTGAAGTGAACATGAAACACTGAAAAGAGAAAGTTGTTCACTATTTTTGCTGAGGTGGGATTGGCTTCATCTGTGTAACCTAGATTCTGGGTCTGTGGGCCCCTGCAATGCCCTAAGATATCCTTCAGCCCTCTACTAGAGCCATACGAGAGGGAGAGAGGAGGAGACGAGGGAGGAAGCTTTTTATCATACGTGTTCTGTAGCCTCAGCTAGGCCCCTAACGAACAGAACTTAACGTTTTTCATATCCTCCTCTGCTCTCTCTCTCTCTCTCTCTCTCTCTCTCTCTCTCTCTCCCTCTCTGAGTATGTCTATCTCCCGCTCTCTCCCTCCCTTTCTCTCTCTCTCTCTCTCTCTCTCTCTCTCTCTCTCTCTCTCTCTCTCTCTCTCTCTCTCTCTCTCTCTCTCTCTCTCTCTCTCTCTCTCTCTCTCCCTCTCTGAGTATGTCTATCTCCCGCTCTCTCCGTCACTTTCTCTGTCTTCCTCTCTCTCTCTCTCTCTCTCTCTCTCTCTCTCTCTCTCTCTCTCTCTCTCTCTCTCTCTCTCTCTCTCTCTCTCTCTCTCTCTCTCCCTCTCTGAGTATGTCTATCTCCCGCTCTCTCCCTCCCTTTCTCTGTCTTCCTCTCTCTCTCTCTCTCTCTCTCTCTCTCTCTCATCTCTCTCTCTCTCTCTCTCTCTCCTCTCTCTCTCTCTCTCTCTCTCTCTCTCCATCTTACCCTCTCCCCTTTCCACCAGCAGTGTTAAATAAATGACCAAGGCAGCACCTGTGTGCTGAGGAACCGACGTGTTGCGTTCCTGGTCTGCGGCTTCGAGCCCACAGCCTACCCCAGTCCAGACACAGCTCGGAACACGCTCATCTGGGTGGTCAGCGGAGGGGAAACAGACGTGCTCCAGAGGGTCGGAGGGTCCGAATCCCCCCAGAGACGCTTCTAGTTAAAGTCTGAGGACCGCACTCAGCTGGGATGGGATCGAAACTGCCTTAACCAGGGGGAATGAGAGACTAGGGACACCTTGTTATGCCTCTGAACAGCCTGAGACGTTTATATTCCCATCCGAACGTTTCATGTTCCCTTTAAAGCCACTTTGAAAGTCAAAGTGGCTTCCGTGTTTCTGTTTCTGTCACTGGTGTCAATCACTGATGTACTGTAAGTGTCCCTGATCAGGTGTTTTCTTTACCATACGAACAATTCAGCACCACGGTCAGTCTCGGCATGCAGAGGACACATCCGCTTCAGAGAGAACACAAACCAAGTTTCTCCATTAGAAATGGGAAATATCTGGGCCAACCAGTGCATCTTAGATAGGACTATTCAGAATTAATATCTATCAGGAATAATTAGGAATAATATTTATGGATACATTTTTTGATTTGTCCTTTTCTTCTTTTCTTTCCCTCTGTCTCTCTGTCTCTTTTTCTCTGTCTCTCCCCCCCTCCAGATCACTGTGACCGAGACCGTGCTGTTTCTGGTGCAGTACACGTCCAAGGAGTTCGACCGCTCGGAGAAGACGTGCAGACGGGAGACTGCTGCTACCTCAACCCTCTGGTCCGACGCACCTTCCGCTTCCTCGGTACGTCACCTGGACCCACGTTACTATGGTTATCCCGTTCCCCAGGCGACGGATGTTGTCCGTCCCCACATTCAGAAGGTTCTAATGGTCAGATAACAACGTCCAGAGTGTTCATATCCCAGAGACCTAAGCTACGGTTTATCACCTATTAGCCCCGTATGTTCGCTGTCATCCCTTGTTCAGCGACACGCAGGTCCCCTAAGGCAACCCCTATGGGCCCTAATGGCATGTACATAGACCCGATTACAACAGCCCCCCCCCCCCCCCCCCCCCACCCTTCGCACCCCCTCAGAGCCACGATGAGAGGGCGCTAAGCGGGAGGATTAGCACCTTGATCCCCAGGAGTCGACCCGCCTCCATCTTCACCATCCCCCAACCGCTCCCACCCCACCCCCGCCCTTCACACATTCAACGGCCGCCATTCGCGCTCAGGAACCCTGTTTACGTAGGCGCTTTTGTAGGCTCGCTGCATGCTGCTCGACCTTGAGACCCCGCGCACACACACACACACACACCTCTGCCCCTCCACTCATCCTGCTAGTGCTCCAGCAGGTGGGATGAATTGGCAGCGACGTGGCCTTACAATTCAACTGAACCATCGCTGGGAAATATTTGATTCGCTATTTGGTGTTGCTTAATCATTATGGTTGTGTTGACAGGCTCAGTGGTCGCTAACCTGCCCACCAGTGCTAGTGGGAACCAGAGTTCGCCACAGGAGAGGATCAGTGGTACAGGGATTTCAAGACATTAGCCATTGATTAGAGTCAGTGGGATTAGCTGACTTTTCACCTTTGACCAAGGAGCATGACTCCGGCACACTGCAAGTCTGTTAGTATGTTAGGCCACACACAAGCAGATTATTATTAATTTTTTTGCAGACACTCTTATCCAGAGCGACTTACAGTAAGTACAGGGACATTCCCCCGAAGCAAGTAGGGTGAAGTGCCTTGGCCAAGGACACAACGCAATTTGCGCGGCCCGGAATCGAACTGGCGACCTTACAGTCGCTAGGACACATTTCTCAATACTTAGGTCACTTTTTCAAAACTCTCCTCACAGTTCTCCTAACCAACTTTCAGCTCGGCACAGCAGTTAATTTCACATTCAAAATGCACTAAAACTACCAAATCCCTTCATACATGTCTCAAATCAACTCATTCTTCCATAACACTAGCAAAGGTTGACAGCCAACAAACATACTTTGTCACCCACAAAACAATGACCTAAAAATCACTAACAACAGGTAGCATTATACAGTGTTTTATTATGTAAAACAAGGACACCTCTCTACTGTTTAGAATTCACTGCAATATATGTTACTGGAATTAATCAGACATGATGTAGTATGCTTCAATATGTTGTATATCTTTTTCCCCACTAATTCCAGAATACAATAATTTTTATACACACCACCCACTGATACAGATACAATAGGAATGCTACTGTAATCTTCTGCATTTGGCCATCGGTTCTCATCCACATCACATCTTATGTCATCTAGGGCAATACACTTAGGAAAGAATCTTCTGGCATGCCTGATCCATCCCTGGCAATGTCCAGGCATCCAGCATTCATTGCGTCCAGGAAGTACATTTGATCATGTGGATGGTGGTCATACAGTAAATCTTCCACCTCCATGAGGAAAAGTGACACCATTCTGGGATGGGCTGCAAACCACTCGGTGACTGCACAGGAGTGGTGAAATGCCACATTGTCCCATACAAATGTTGGCTGATTTCTTCTCTCTGCATCCCTTTCCTCACCTAGCACAACCCTTCCGTAAAGATCATTTTATATCATTTTATTTTTTGATTCGAAATATATTTAATTACAATATTATTGTAGAAATGTAGCAAATTTCTGTCTTATTCAGTTTTGTATTATCTTATTGTTTTGAACTGAAGTTTAACAGTTTTGAAAATAGTATGTTAGCATTTCCAAATTGGCCTCTAGGTACATAGAGTTTTGGCAGTTGTTGTGTCGAAGTGAGAAAAGAATGAATGTAATTTGAAAGATGTAGTCATTGAATGCATTTTAGCCCACATATACTTCTGTTGTGTTCACTGTGTGAAGAGTTTTGAAAACGTGACTTAAGTATTGAGAAATGTGTCCTAGCGACTGTAAAAAACTGTAATAGCCCGATTCCCTAACCGCTCAGCCATCTGACTCCAGATGCAGATGCAATTACACACGTCATGTTCACTTTGCCTGTGTTGTGAATTTAAACACTCAAATGAACTCTGGGAAAGTTCCGTTTGTCTGAGGGGCCTTTCTCTGCTTAACAGCCACCCTCTCCTGGTCCTTGATTTGAAGACAGTTGCTCTAACACACGCCCCTGAGTAAGGAGGAAAATGAAGGTGTTACAAATACATTCTCAGAGAGATAAAAGGCATGGCGGAGAGTGAGAGAGTGCTGTTTATGAGCTGGTTTCTCAAAGGTTGAAAGAGAAGCAATGACGTGCAGTTGTCAGAAGCCTCCTTCAAGTCACAAAAAGGAAATCATTTCACGTGCATGTATCTTGAAAGTTATGACAGTCTCAAGCTCCTTTTAATAGGCGTGTATGTTGAATCATTTGAACTATCTTTGCTTTGGTTATTTTTCTGCAGTTCCAAATGGAAAGGCACATTGGGTCCTTAGAGCGAATGGAAGTTTTAGCTCTGTTCCAGTCCAAGTTCTAAACATTTGACTTTTACAATCATGATTCTGACCTCATCGATCAGATTACAAATGGGGGCATGACAGGCACATACACACACACACACACACACACACACACACACACACACACACACACACACACACTCACCAGCCCTATAAGATCTACTGCAGGACACACATGGCAACATGTTTTTTAACCTTAGAGTGATTCTACTGTGAGATCCCAGTCTCTTCCTATCACAGTCAGAATGAGTATCCTGCTCGGTCCTATGTCTGTGTGAGCTTATTCTGCCCTTGGGTCTACCAGCATTCATGCTCGTGTGTGTGTTTGTGTGTGTGTGTCCCCAAGTTCAACCCTGAAGACCAGTTCTAAAGTGGGACTAATCCACAGCACACCTGTCTGGTCAGTGTGTGTGTCCTCAAGTTCAACCCTAGAGACCAGTCCTTTTGTAAGACTAATCCACAGCATCCCTGTCTGGTCTGTGCGTGTGTGTGTGTGCCTGTGTGTGTGTGGCTGTGTGTGTGTATGTGTGTGTATCATTGCTACTGCACCTTTGATCCAGTGCCAGAGCTTCTCTTTTCTGTAGTCAAATGCAGAGTAGACCCAGTCAGCATTCAACTTATCAAGGCCACCCCGGCTGCCCCAGCACACACACACACACATACACACACACGCGCACACAGAAACACACACATTCCCCAGATGACACAAGAAATGTGATCAATGCTCATTGAAAGAGATAGCCTTTGAAGTTCCCCTGACGATTCTCAACCAAGGCTAATTGAATTACATTTGTATGCCCAAGTAAAACATTCCCCTCCCCTCACTCCGGAAGCCGGAGTGGATACTCTCTCTAGCCAGAACCATCCTAGCCTAGAACCACCATCCTAGCGTAGAACCAGCATCCTACCCTAGAACCACCATCCTAGCCTAGAACCACCATACTAACCTAGAACCACCATCCTAGCCTAGAACCACCATCCTAGCCTAGAACCACCATCCTAGCCTAGAACCACCATACTAACCTAGAACCACCATCCTAGCCTAGAACCACCATTCTATAGAACCACCATACTAACCTAGAACCACCATCCTAGCCTAGAACCACAATCCTAGCCTAGAACCACCATCCTAGCCTAGAACCACCATACTAACCTAGAACTACCATCCTAGCCTAGAACCACCATCCTAGCCTAGAACCACCATCCTAGCCTAGAACCACCATACTAACCTAGAACCACCATACTAGCTTAGAACCACCATTCTAACCTAGAACCACCATACTAACCTAGAACTACCATCCTAGCCTAGAACCACCATCCTAGCCTAGAACCACCATCCTAGCCTAGAACCACCATACTAACCTAGAACCACCATCCTAGCCTCGAACCACCATACTAACCTAGAACCACCATACTAGCTTAGAACCACCATTCTAACCTAGAACCACCATACTAACCTAGAACCACCATCCTAGCCTAGAACCACCATCCTAGCCTAGAACCACCATCCTAGCCTAGAACCACCATACTAACCTAGAACCACCATCCTAGCCTCGAACCACCATACTAACCTAGAACCACCATACTAACCTAGAACCACTCATCTCACCTCAAACCACCAACCGGGCCTACAACCTTAAACCCAGCCTAGAACCCCCAACCTAACCTAGAACTATCCACCTAACCTAGAACCTTCCACCTAGCCTAGAACCTCTGTCTCTAGAACCACCAGCACAGTTTCCCACAGCATCGTCCAGCGTATTTTGGTCAGACCAGCGGGCTGTGGATGCTCGTGCCAGAGACTTGTTGTGTGACTCACTCTTGACAGAATGCGTTTGACGGCCGTTAAAACCTAACCGACAGCAGCCTCTGGCTCACCCCAGTTTTGAGTTTTTTTAGGCAGGAATAATAAAAGAAGACGCACTGGTTTGGAAAGTGACATTTTGAGACAAGGAGGGAAGGATGTAAAACACACACACACACACAGAGACACACAAGTGCATATCCATACAGGCTGTCTGTAACAGCGCCTTGGTTCCTATTTTTGTCAATGTCTCTCAGCCAAATGGACTTCAAAGCCAGAGCCATATTAGGATGCAGGGACACAAACTCTTGACAGTGATTGCTAAAGCTCCCATTGTTGCTCCAACAAATAATGCGTTCTGGCTGTCCTGTGTGTGTGTGTGCGCATCTGTGTCTGCCAAAGGCTTGTTTGGAGAATTAGTGTGACAAGGCCAGACCTCCTCCTCAGGGGAAACCAATCATTTTTGATAAGGCCTCTCTATCACAACACCGCGACAAGTGTGTGTGTGTGCTCTTGTCTGCGCTGTTGTAAACTTATGGAGACAGACACACCTATCTTCTCGAGGCCTATTACATGTGGGTGTGTGTGGTGTGTGTGTGTGGGTGGCTAACCACAACTTGGGTATAAACTCTGACTTCCCCTCTCCCCTCCAGCTTCCTCCCCCAAGGCTCTAAGCTGAGGCTTCCCTGAAGTCTGATCCAGCGGCGAACGAAACACAATCCAGCTCACGCTTGGGCAGCAGAATTCGACGGCCGAACGCACGCAAACTCTTCCTCCCTCTCCACGCGTTCCGCGGGACTCCCTACTAATGCTGGCCTCCCCCCCTCCCCCTCCCCCTCAGGTGTTTACACGTTCGGCCTTTTCACCGTGGACATCTTCGTCAATGCGGGCCAGGTGGTGACGGGGAACCTGGCGCCCTACTTCCTGACGGTGTGCAAGCCCAACTACACGGCGCTGGGCTGCCAGCAGGCGCTGCGCTACATCAGCCACCAGGAGGCGTGCACAGGCGACAAGGAGGACATCCTGCGCGCCCGCAAGACCTTCCCCTCCAAAGAGGCGGCGCTCAGCGTGTACGCGGCGCTCTACCTGGCGGTGAGTGGTGATGATGATGGTGATGGTGATAATTGTGATGATGGTGGTGGTGGAGTCAGGTGGCTGAGCGGTGAGGGAATCGGGCTAGTAATCCGAAGGTTGCCATATCGATTCCCGGTCATGCCAACTGACGTTGTGTCCTTGGGCAAGGCACTTCACCCTATTTGCCTCGGGGAAATGTCCCTGTACTTATTGTAAGTCGCTCTGGATAAGAGCGTCTGCTAAATGACTAAATGTAATGTAATGTAATGATGGTGATGAAAATGATGGTGATGGTGTTGAAAATGATGGTGATGAAAATCAAATCAAATCAAATGTATTTGTATAGCCCTTTTTACACGCAAGCATGTCACAGAGGGCTTCACATATGCCCATAGAACTGCCCCTCAACCAACCTAAACCATCAAGGAAGACAAGGAAAAACTCCCAAAAAACTCTCAACAGGAGAAAAAAAAAATGGAAGAAACCATGGGAGGAGCAATTCAGAGAGGGATCCCCTCCTCCAGAGACGGTTGGTGGGAGAGAGGAGCAGAACACAGGCTAAACATAGTCATACAGTGTCGATGGGTTTTTAAAACACCAAAATCCATTATTCAACTTTATAGATGTAGGACAGGACCGGGAGACTCGCGACCAGGTCCAGCGTTGGCTGACCGACGACCAGGCAGGTGCTGACAACTCAAACCCCCCACACCACAAGGGATGTGTGTGGGGGGGGACAGAGAGAGGAGAGCAGGGATTAGAGAATGCCAGGAGCAGCTAACTGTTACAGTCATAATAGAATGAGATCCCCACCGGTCAAGTGTGGACTGGTGCAGCAATTTAACAGAGCAAAAAAGGGGAATTTGATGCAACCCCACACACCAAGACAGCGACAGCCCCCCTCATTTGGAACATGAAATCTGTTCCAGGGGAAGAGAACTCTAAAATAAGTTATACTTAAAGAATAAGGATGGAAACAACCCGTCCCCCGTTGCCTCCAACTAGTAACATACTTACCTTTAACAGTCGTAGAATTGACTAAACAATAACGTTTTTAACCTAATTTTAAACGTCGAAACAGTATCAGACTCCCTAATTGAGACGGGTAGTTTATTCCAGAGAAGAGGCGCTCTATATGAGAACGCCCTACCTCCAGCTGTTTTTTTCTTAATTTTGGGAACCACCAGATAGCCGGCATCTTGAGATCTAAGTGTCCTTGCGGGGCAATAGGGTGCAAGGAGACCGGAGAGGTACAGTGGTGCCAATCCATGCAGAGATTTGTAGGTTAGTAGTAGAACTTTGAAGTCAGCTCTGGCTTGGATAGGGAGCCAGTGTAGAGAGACAAGAGTAGATGTTATGTGATCAAACTTTCTTGTTCTGGTCAATAGTCTAGCAGCAGCTGCAGCAGCTCCAGACACACTGCAGGCAGACAGGGCTGAGAGATGCGTTGCAGCTAGGTAGCTAGCCGGCCCTCGGGTCCATGCGGTCAAGTCCACAGCACCTCTGAGACCGATTGTAATGTGTGTGTGTTGGTGTGTGTGTGTACGTGTGTGTGAGTTTGTCTGTGTGTGTCTGCACAAGTGCTGTAGAATCTCTTCTATTCCACTCTGTTCGTTTTTTGCCTGTTTGTCTAAACAGTCTTGGCTGATTCGGGGGGATTTCTCTTCTTGGCTTTCATGAGCAAAGCTTTAGCCAAAACCCGTCTGTTTGGCTGGCTGTAGATGTGAAAAATAGGTTAATGTAGCTTTGCAAATCCTCCTCCTCCTCCTCCTGCTCGTCTAATAAGCCTGCTACTTTATTTTAAGATTATCCAGATGATTCGCAACCCTTCCTGAAAAGCTTGGTGGTTGTATGATTCAACGCTGAGATAAGCTCAAGTGAGATCATGCTGTTTTTACGGATGTGTTTTCTCACAAGCTGTTTGCACGTGTTGCAGAAGCACATGTTGGTTAAAAACATGGTTAAGCACTAAATACCTTTCCGCCATACATGTGTTGCCAATTACAATTAACAGTCCACATAAATCTTATTTGGTTTATTCAGCAATGAGTCATTGGTGCATCGAGCGTGATTTTGTCTCGTCTCTCTGTCTAGCACAATTATCTTATTTAGCGTTCAAATCAATTTAGGGGTTTACGGAATAGGATTACGTGATCTATCATTCTCTCTGTGAGAGAAAATATCTAATATCAATTTGTGAGAGTCTATGTCGTTCATGCCGACCTCTTCTCTCCCTCTCTGAAGTGACCCCCGGCGGTACTCCACACTCCCATCCCTGTTAGGGAACACACGTCTGTTAGGAACACAGGGGACACAGCCAGATTCAGACAGGCTGATGGCTCTCACAAGGTACTTTCGGGCGTATCTCAGAAGTTCCTTGCCCTGCTGGTCCTCTGTCCTTGCCTCCTCCTTCTCCTCAGCACGTTGAAAGGGAAGATTTAGGGGAAGGAAGGACACAAATAAAGGTCCTCCCTTCCAGCATTTTCCGGGGAAAGCAAAGAGGAGTCCCCACTGTTTACAGCTTAGTCAGATGTTATCGTCGGTGTCTGCTTAAAGTTTATTCGACAATGTCTCTAAGGAGAGAGACGGTTAGTCGACAACAGAGACTGCATTTAGGCTAAGAGTGACCTCTGTTTCCCCTCCCGTGTCTCTGCGGTTCATCTCTTAATTCCTCTATCAGCTGCTAACTGTAGGCTAATGGCTGTCGTTATGCGTATACTTGGGTACCATTCCCCCACAGTCTACACAGCAGATGTGGCTATGTGAGTTAATCTAGGTCAGTTAACGGAGCCATTTTTCAGCGGCTAGCAGTGTGCTGAAGCAGCATAGATATGGCTCTGTCAATAACACAGTGGACGAAACAAAGTTTCTCTTGGCTTATCACACATGATTACTGAACCACTTCCAGTACTTTCTCAAAGAGACATTTGTTTTGAACCCGGGTCATGTTGTCCCCAGACTTTGTCTTCCTTCAGACATGGAATCTTTTGGTTTGGTTTGGAGGCTTCTGACATCATTCTGCCAGCTTGGTTAACTGAGCCACCTCTGCAACACTCTGCTCCAGTGCAGCTTTTTATGGAGCGCTTGACTGAATGTTTGTCTTCTCTGCAGCGCTGTTTGACTTCCTAAATTTAGGGAGACAGGCGAGCATCCTGGGTGACGTCATCAGAACTTACGCCGGGACAGAGACTGATGTTGAAGATAGCGTTGATAAACGGCCCTGGACCTCTTATTGGTTTTCAGCGGATTGGATTTATCGTGTCACTGGCTCATTTCGCTGACACGCCTTGATATAGGGACGCTGCAAACGTCTTCTAATAGCAATAAACAAATGGATGAATGATAACTTTCTTAAATTAAATGAAGACAAAACCGAAGTCCTACTATGTGGCCCCAAATCCAAAAGAGAGATGCTTACTAAGAATCTAAGAGGCTTAACCCCCTGTCTTAAACCAGAGGTGACGAGTCTCGGTGTAATCCTGGACTCAGATTTGAATTTCAACTCTCACATTAATAAAGTGACCAAAACAGCTTTCTTTCACCTGAGGAATATAGCAAAGGTACGACCATTCATAAACCAAAATGATGCAGAGAAGTTAATTCATGCTTTTATATCCAGCCGGCTGGACTACTGTAAAGCACTTTTCACTGGTCTTCCCAAGAAAACCACTGAAAGACGACAGCTCATTCAAAATTCTGCAGCTAGATTATTAACCAAAACTAAAAGGAGAGAACACATTAGTCCTGTCCTAGCTACTTTACACTGGCTCCCTGTTACCTTCAGAACTGACTTTAAGGTCCTTTTCCTCACATACAAAGCTCTACACGGACAAGGACCTAGCTACATTGCTAACTCCCTTATAAACTACACACCAGCTAGAACACTGCGATCATCAAATGCTGGCCTATTAGAGGTCACCAGAAGCAATCATAAGAAGATTGGTGATTCGGCCTTTGTCAATTACGCCCCAAAACTATGGAACAAATTACCCATAAATATTAGGGAAGCAAACACGCTAGACATTTTTAAAAGACAGCTTAAAACCTACCTTTTACCGAAGCATTTAAGTAATTTTATCTCAGAAGGGTTTTACTACTTTTATTATTTATATTATTGTTTTTATAGATTTGCTTTTTTAATTATTACTTTTATCACTTGTATTATTGTTTTTATTGATTTTATGTAAAGCAATTGAGCTACAATTATTGTATGAAATGTGCTATATATAAATACAAGTCTTACTTCTAATGCTTGACGTTAAGTAGAAAATGTGGACTCTAGCCTCCACCCATCTGTGAAACGTTCTTCTGCAAGGCTATTAAATGCTTGGAATCAAGTTCAGCCACTCTTGGTAGATTGCAAGGACTTTTTGGGAGATGGTTTGGGGGTGGGGGGGGATGTTCATCCAAGTGTAAAACGGATAGATTTTTGACAACTCACAACTTACTGCCCCCAGAAGGACTAGCAGGGTTGCCCTTGACCTGAAAAGGGAACATTTGACACATACCCATGCTCACACTCGTAAACACCCATTCTCACAGGCACGCACACAGATTCTCGAAGCGTGCATCCGGTGAGGTGAATCATCGACCAAATGATGGAAGAGACCATTCCAAAGGGTAAGGTTAATGAGTGAGACAGTGAGAGAGGTAGTTGTGGAACAGACCACTTGCTGCAGGCCACGGGGGAGTTAAAGGATGGCGGGTGAAGGTCAAACAGAGACCAAACTATATTTGATATTTAAGCTAAATGTTTGAAACAGATCCTTCCATCGTACTAACAGGTGCAGAGGCAGAGACCGGTGGAATTGATCATGCCTTGTTACCCTTGTTAAAGCTTCCATGAGGATAAATGGGTCATTAGCCATGATGGTTCACTGTATCAATTTATAATACTTTTGAAAATCTATATGGAATGCCTTCCCATGGTCTGTACCAGGAAAAGGTTTTCGCTGAAGAGTCTGTGAGTTTGTGGGTTTGAGGATGTATAAACATTGCAATCCTCCTTGAACACATGGCCAGAGATGGAGGGAGAGAATGAGAGAGTGAGAGAGAGAGAGTGAGAGAACAAAAATAAAATATGGTTTATCTGTTTATGCCCCCAGAGGAGAAAGAAAATTGGGTCAGGGTGCAGCCGACCTTTGAGTTCATAACAGTAACAACCTTTCGCGGGAGGAAGGGAGAGAGAAAGAGCTCGAAAAAGAGAGAGGGGGATGAGAGACAGAGAGAGAGAGAGCGAGAGAGACAGGGGAAGGTGAGGTGGAGCAGAGAAAAGAGCCGGCAAATAATCGTAAGATGGATAGGGATGTGAGATAACATGTCCTTAGAGGAGGCGTTTGGTTCGAATGAAAAATACAATTATCTCCTTCAAGTCCTTCTTCTGTGGCGACATGAGGGATTTGTTACAAGGCCCGGCCTCCCGATGAGGCACAACAAAACGCTCCATCACGCTTCCCTCTCCCTCTCCTCTGTGAAGGTTTCCCTCCCTTAACTGGCACAAAGTTGCATGCTTCACTTCTCTCCCCAGTTAATTGAGCTTTGGATGCAATTTAAGGACGATGGAGCGAGATGGAGCCAAAATGGACGACTTGAGGCCAGTCTATGGGTCTGGTGAGGGATCCTCTCCTCCGTTTTCCAATTGTATTCTCGACATCTGGTGGTTTGGGATGCAGAATGCGTGCGTCGCTTGCCTCTGGTTTGGAGTTGGAACCGAGGAAGAAGGAGCTGGGTTTAGGAGCCTGTGTTTGTCATCGTGAGGGTGTGTCTGGGCCCTACTCGCAAAGCTGGTCTATCACTGTCCCCTGTACCTGGGTCTCAGCTGGTGTGTGTGGGGGTGTGTGTGTCCATCTGTCTGTATATGTGTGTGTGTGTCTCAGCTGGCTGGAGGATCAGGGTGCTTCAGGGTGTTCCTCCCTGCTTCTTTCACTTTGGCTGGCTGCATTAGGACTGAGGCGATGCCAGCTGTGGGTCTCTCTCTCTCTCTCTTTCTCTCTCTTTCTCTCTCGCCGTGCTTCATTATGTTTCTCTATCTTCATTTCTTTCTTTCTCCCGCCCACTCTGTCTTCGTCGCTTTTTCTGTCTCTCTCGCCACTATTTCCCACTTTCCTCTCTGTCAGCTTAGCGCAGTATATCTCTCTTTCTCTTTCTTTCAGACTCAGACAACAACAGTTTCAGCCTCAGGCCGAGAGAGCGGCTTCCTTGCTAAAGTCAAGTAGGAATAATAACTAAAGTGGTGCTCTCTCCATCTCCCTCCCTCTCTCTCTCTCTCTCTCTCTCTTTCTCTCTCTCTCTCTCTCTCTGTCTCTCTCTCTCTCTCTCTCTCTCTCTCTCTCTCTCTCTCTCTCTCTCTCTCTCTCTCTCTCTCTCTCTCTCTGCAGATGTACATAACGTGTACTGTGCGAGCCAAGGGGACTCGCCTGGCCAAACCCGTCCTGTCTCTGGGTCTCATGTGTCTGGCCTTCCTCACGGGCCTCAACAGGGTGGCCGAGTACCGGAACCACTGGTCTGACGTCATCGCCGGCTTCATCATCGGATTGTCAATAGCTGCCTTTCTGGTAATAGAACGGATGTTATAGTGTGCTGACTGGCTGGCTGGCTGACTGGCTGGTTGACTGGCTGGTTGACTGGCTGACTGGCTGGTTGACTGGCTGGCTGGTTGAGTGGCTGGCTGGCTGGCTGGCTGGTTGGTTGGCTGGTTGGCTGGCTGACTGGCTAACTGGTTGACTGGCTGGCTGGCCGGCTGGTTGGCTGGTTGACTGGCTGGCTGGCAAACTCATTTTCTGTATCCATCCTGTATCTCTCTGTCTTTACACACTTTACATCTACAGTATCTTTGTCGATCTTTCCCCTCTTTATATATCGTCTCTCTCTCTCGTCCTCTCTCCCTCTCAGTGTCTCTGTGCCACATATTGACATGCAGTGTAAATGATAGGAGCCAACAGAACACATTTCAGATAGCCTACCTCATCGGCTCTCAGGCTGCATGAGTCTAATGGACACTTTAACAGGAAGTCATAAACCCGAGAGCTCTCTTAATTGGCTAACACCGATAATGGCGGTAGCTACAACCCATAACCATCACATCTCTCGTTGGACGGGTAAAGGGTGCCTGAGCGTGGCGGACTACTCTTCTAATGCATGGACATGATGTCCATAAGTACATTCAATGGAGCCTCAGCGTGTGTGTTCTCAGAAACCACCGAAGAAGAGCTGATAGGTTTTCAGTAGCGTGTTCCGTGCGGATGCATTTGATGTGGGCGGCCATGCAACATACATAATCATGTCATTTGACAGTCTCACGCACACTCGCGTATGCAAAGAGACACGCGCATACCTTCATGTCTGCTGAATGGCTTGGAGTATCAACTCCCGGTTTGTCAGGGCCCAATTCAGTTTCCGTCTTATTCTCCTCCACCTTTTTGGCCCTGGTCCATTTTCTCTCCAGCTCCTTCCCTGCTTAGCCCCACCCCTTTACCAGGGTATCATCCTCTGGAAATGCTGCAAGGCCAATTGTGTCTTTCAAGCCGCCAATCCTCATAAAGGAGACTCTCTCCTCAGCCTGAATCCATCACGGACAGGAGGCAAAGCCGAGCTTGCAGACATTCTCACACACTGTTGGGGATTAGAGGGCTGTGTGTCTGTGTGCATGTGTGTTTGTGTGTGTGTGTGTGAGAGAGAGAGGGCTTGACCGAGATGGAAATGTGGCAGGGCTGATAAAGGATCAGAAAAGGCACCTTTTGTTGTGACTTACAGCACAAATACACGCACGCACGCACACACATGCAAACGCACACAAACACACACAGTGCCAACAGCGTTCACACTGGGGGCAGAAGTTCTACTGTCACCCAACAGTTCATCTCCCGGAGGTCTCGCTTTTTCTCTCTGGAAGTAACCAGGCCAGTGCCTGAGCTAAGTATTCCAGTGGAGGTTCATCGTGTTGGGCTTTGAGAGCAGCCTTACCCCCTTGGGGGTTCCAGATGTCTGGATCATATCATCCATGGTTCTGCTCATACAGGGACACCAGCCACTGGCCCACGGTTTTGCCATGCTCTACCTCTGGGTCTCAACACCAACCATCTCTTCCTACCATTGTCCTCTATATCAGTTACTCTGGGATTGTTTTTTTTCTTCCAAATTCCTTTAAACAAACACTCCTTCAAATAAACAAATTGAACTACACAGTACTGTACAAAGTGACCCGGTGTCTGTGGGGTAATGTGCTTGGGTGTGTTTTGTATATATAATATGTACATGGTACATGTCATATGGGTCCTGCTTTCATGTGCCAGGTGGATGTGTCCCAGCTCTATGCAGATGGCACAAACAGTGATCAACCAGGCCCAGTCCCCTGGGCCACATGTTCCTGTTCCTCTCAAGTCCCTTCAGCCTGCCTGCTGTTTTCGACGAATCCGTGTGGACAGCATGTTGTCTCTCACGCGTGTGCTGTGCCGTCGTGCGAACTCGCAGGCGCGTTGCTGCTCACGGTTGCCGTCGCGCGCTGCCCTCGCGTGTCGGCCGAGCGCCGCGACAGAGACGCTGATGAGCCCTCCACGCCGATGAGACACGATGTCCTGGATGAAGGAGATGGATTGGAATCCAGAGAGATGGAGTTATCCGTGCCCTCCCTGCCCCCCCCCCCGTGTCTCTTCTCCTCTGCTTTCTTCTCCTCTCCCTCCATCCCCCATATCAGGGACTGTGGATAACAGTATCTATAGAAGAGAGAGTGGTATGTGTCCGTCTCTATAGAGAGGGCTCCATTAGAGCCAGCCTTGGTCCAACCATCGGGAGTGCTATTAGCGATTTCGCTATCTGGAAATACCTGAAACGGCATCCTAGTTTGGACACCTGGTCGTTGTCAGTGAGGGGAGATGAGCTGCCCTCATGCATCCCTTCTCTAGGGGTCAGCTCCATTAGCTTTAGAAATCCCATTCACCTCGGACAAGAGATGAGGACAGGGTCACAACACAATCATATTACACACACTGGACATTTCCAAGAAAGGTTTTACCAAAGCTTTTGTGGAAACTGATATAAAATTATTTAAGTAGTCTAATCTCTCAAGTAAATAATAATACAACATAAAAATAAACAATTTAATCAGTAAACTGAGTTTCTATATTATTTTTTACTTAAGAAGAAAATGTTTAGGATATTTAATTAGTTCAATTTTATGCTGAATGTATTTGGTTAACAGTGCGTGGAAAGCAAAGTGAGATTTGCTCAGGCTATTGCCGCTGCACTAAATGGACAAGTTTTATCAAACTACCAAACCAACTTTGTTGATTTGCTGAACATGTCAGGACAGCAGTTTGGTTGATGAGCATAAGATGGGGTTATGGCTTGTCTAATGAGCCATGGACCAGTTCTGTTGATCAGTGATCATGAGGCCAGATTAAACAATGAATCTAGGGCAGAACTTCTATTAGATGTGTTACGCTTTACTGCTCAAGAGAAAGCCGACTCATTTTGGCTTCACGGAAGCCTTGGGGTACACAGTTATATAAACACACAACAGGAAACACTGCAGGGAATTTTATGAATGGTACTATCAAAGCTTTCTCGAGCATTTGTATCCTATTCCAGTACCGACTTGCGTACATTTTCACTGATCGCACATTCCAGCGTTGGCCTGCGACGTCACCAACTGTCAACAAAGTCAGGCCACCATCTCACCGGGAGTGAATGGTTGTCGCCAGACTCAACGCTCGGCAGGAGCGGCCTTCCTCATCCCAGTTATCTTGGAGTGTATTCACGTCCTGAAAGCAAGATAATGCATCAGGAGCAATAAGCCATGACTTTAGCCCCCGTAAAAGGGCTTTGGCAAAAGTGAATTGCGTAACAGAATGGTTTCTGTGGCAGAAAGAAAAGAGGAGAGAGAGAGATAGAGAGACGCTAATTTACGACAACAAAGAGGCTCGGATATGTATTATATCCTGCTGTGCCACGGGGCAAAGGGATGCAGCTTAGCGGAAAGAGGGAGGGAGGGGGTGGTCGTTCGCATACTCGTCGTACACACAAGCTTCGGCGTACTCTGACACACACACTTCCCCTCTCTCCTCTCCTCTTTCTCTCTGCCCCCCCCCCCCCGGGGTCTGACGACTCGAACTTTAGATTGATCGCCTCTTGTTGAACTTCTTTGTTTCTGGTCCCGTATTAGGAAGTCTCGTCGCAGCCCCAGTGCTAACGTCTCCATTTGGAGAGGTTTGGAGAGGTCCAGAACACGGGCCACACACGCTGTTCACTAGCATCTCCACATCAGACATCCCGCACACGCCCGCGCGTCTGTCTGTTTGACTGTACTCAGGAGTGCACATGTACATGTAAACACACAGACAGATTATAGGGATTCCTTTTAGCTCGCTAAGCCACGCCACCCCATCGCGAGTGAGGGGAACATTTGTCCTTCATTGCACATTGTGCATCACTGCTCGGCGATGGGTTTTGTATATATGCGGCCTAGGCACGCACGCATGCACGCGCGCACCCACACACACACACTCTCTGTCTCCCCGGTCTCTGTCTAACGACCTCCCCTGCTGTGTTCTAGGTGGTGTGTGTGGTGCATAACTTCAAAGGGAAGCTGTTGCTGAATGAAGACCCCCCACAGGAGAGCATGGCCAACCCTGCCATGGTGAACATGCCTGGTAGAGTAGAAAGCCCCTTGGAGAAATACATCGCTTCACAGGTACGCCCGCCTCCTGTAAACCCGACACACTGGAAGGATTGCTTTGGTCGGAATCTCTCTGCTAGGATTCTGCTTGTGGAAAGAAGTTCGTTTAGGTTCTGGGTTTATATCGTTTTAGACAACCCGCTGAATGGAGAGAGAGTTTAACAAACACCCCCAATATAGACATGAGCAGTTCAGGCACACAGCAGTACTAGCAAATGTCTCTATGAGGCATAATGGTGTATGGAGGACAGAATTTTAAGTAGAAAGGGAAAAGCTGATATAACAACATACAGCCAACATGTTTGTTATTCAGTTGTTCATTACATCATAGACACGTGATGATCAGAACAGAATATAGGTCACAGTAGGAAAACATAAGAATGAATTACAAGACACATGAACAAATCATATTTATATACAGTATATACACATGATATTATGACATTATATCCCAGATGTTCTATAGCACAAACAACATGTGTTAATGTGTAATCATGTTCAAAGGAATGGAGGAAGATGCAGTAATTACTGTACTCTGGTAATGAGCAGTTTGAGGTACTCACTCTCCAACATTGCACACGCACACACACACATCTGTACAGGAGACAGACGATGAGGAGCCTCGGTCCATCACCGAGTACATCCTGAGCTTTCTCCGTAGCGTGTATGTCTGGCTACAGGGACTGTTCAAGCGGCTGCACATAACAAGGCAATTCAACGTATGCGCCTGTGTGTGTGTGTTTTCTGAGCCTGCCAATGCTCTGGACCGCTGTCAGAGGGAGGGGCCACACAGACACAGACCAGCCAGTCAGAGTTGACCAATTAACTATCCAATATGTTCAGATTTAACATGGAGCACATGTTATTTGTGAGCCACGTTTTACGGTCCAGAGTGTTTTGAGCTCACAAAGTTGGCTTTGAAGTGATTTTCTTCTGTATTCACTTTTAAATTTTGGAGCAGTTCACACCTACTGGCTTTGTTTTCCTTTCCTTTTTGATCAAAAAAAAAAAAAAGAATCACTTCTAAAGAGTTGACAGTCTTGAAAGTCACGCTTGAAAAAGTCACACTTGTAGAAGTCAAACGGTGTTGATTGAATTCACAACCTACCAAACTCAATTTTAGGTGTCACAAAGAGCAGAAATAGCTTGCCGGCAATGGCACCTTCTGTGGCAAATTGCTGTTCTAAAAATAACCCCTATAGACATGTGAAAAGCAGACAGCACAGATGCCAAAGCAATAAATAAATAAATCACCAAAAAGAAAACATGAATTCCTCCATTTCAGATGTTCTTGCTCTGACATCAGAGCTGAGCAGCACCAATCATACTCAGATAAACATCAACTCACCCCACCCGCCGAACGCAGTTTAAGAAGTTGTAATTGGAAAGTATCCATTCATCAAGTACGTCAAACAAACAAGTGAAAATCATTTAATCTCAGATTGCTTTGCAGATTTGCTTGGAGGGAAGATTGAAAAGTGGACTTGTTCACGTTAAAAACAAAACTAAAATCACGTTCGTGGTTTGATTTAGGTTTAGGGCTGGCTGTTTGGAAATGCATGAGGGGAAATTCTTCAGATGCGAAAGATATTTCCTCCAATAAAAATGCAAATGTTCTCCTTTTCAAACTTCACCGTTTCAAGGAACCGAGAGATCTCTATCTTATTACATTTGTCTTTTGACTTCACACCACTCCTTTGCACAAAGCCATACATTTGATGCTCTATGCATGTGAGCATGTGCGTGCAAGTGTGTGTCTGAACATGTGTGCGTTCACAGGTAGCCAATATACTGTGTCTTGTACCTGTTATATTTCACTCTGGGCTTCTCAATGACCCACGCCCACATTTAAAAGTGGCGGGTGCATTTGGATGGAAGCCAGTGTGAACACACAGGATCCAATAAACCAGGCTGCTCCTTGTCTAATAGCTCCTCAATGACTTTCTCCACAGGAAACACTGAATCTACTTTTTGTCTCTCCCATCTCTCTCCATCTCTCTCTCTCTCCAGCCTCTCTGTTTCACTCTCTCCCTTACTCTTGCTGTGGATACTTCTCCTCTTATCAGCCACAGCCATAGTACTGACCTGGGGATCTCTCACTTTATTATTTCCCTGGAGTGGGTAGGAGAGTCAATTGCCCTTGGCCATTAGTTCTCCACAGGCACATACTTGTCAGCCCGGCATACTAAACAAATGATGAGAGCTCTTAATAAACTGCTTCCGATGCAGGTGACTATATGTGTTTGTGCGAGCGCCAACGTCATCGAGTGGTGCTTTATCTTCCCTGTACTGGACGTATGTAGCGATACGTGACTGCGTGTGTATGTGTACGTGACCGAGCCTCGTTTGGTTTCAGATGTGGGGAGCCGACAGGGGTTATATGGCTGTTGAAGCAGACTTCCAAGGTACTGTAGCGTCCAGCTACAGTTCATTCTCTCAATCCGCCCCCCAGAAAGCCGCCCCTAACCGCCCCACCTACAACTGCTGTGCATGGCTCCTGCCCCACACCCCTCGCCTCCCCTCAATCCCCCCCCCGTCTGACCCGTCCTACGTTCGAATGGATTATTCCAACCCGCCCCCATCCCACGGCAGAATAGGCCGTTCCGTATCCAGGTATCTGCTTTTGCCCCCTTTCCGAAAACACAGGACTGCTAATAAAAACACACAGCACTAAAATATGTACGTCCACCCTCTTCTCTTATTTCCCCCTGCTTCACTGTCAATCCCTCTCTTTCTGTCTCTGGGAATCGCCCCCCCCCCATCCTCTCTCTCTATCTGAACTGCTCTCCCCCGCTACTACTAGACCACTTCCCCCTCTGGGCACTCGGAGCCACGGGGGAAGTATCTATCTTAGTGTGCCACATTAGAGAGATATCTACATGCTGAGGACATGTTTGTTGCCTGTGCCTGCATTGGAGACAGGAGAAACATGGGCCGGCAACACCTGCTTCTTGGTGTGTTTAGCGCATCTCCTCTCCTCAGCTTTTAGTTTGTTAGCTTGTTTCTTCTGCTATACCTTTGTTAGTCGTTCATTTGGTGCCTTTCTTTATCATTGACCTACAAATGCTTAACCAACACAAACAATTGATCAATATTGCTAACTGACTCGCCGTCAACTAACCGTAACCATTTTGCTAAACTACTTTCGAGTTAAATTTGAAAATGTTGACAGTTGGTTTGGAAGTTGAAGCATTTGTAGATCATACAGTTGGAACGTCACCTAAAAGATTGTTTCACTGCCAGTTGTCTGATTTCCTTTTTGTCTCCTCTTCTCTGTAGAACCACATCGCCTTCGCTGACGTCACATGACCTTGAGTCGGCTGTGTGGCAGACCCATTGGACATCGACGCTCTTCACGGTCCAGTCGCGGTAGAGAGAGTCGAACGCTAGCTCATCCCGTCCGTCTATCTGTCTCGTCCGTGTTGCTCGTCCGTCCAGTTCCTGTGTCCCTCCCCACGGCTGCTGTCCTATAGAAAACCACTTCCTGTCCGCTTGGGGACAAAGGCTTGCACTTCCTGGGTTTTACAGCACTTCTTTTTCCGACCTGATGTTATTGAATTTATGTCTACAAAAAAAAGAAGCTTGAAATGTTAAGTACTGATGTTTAGCACACACCAACAGACATGTTGTAAAGAAGAGAAGGCATTGGCTGGAAAAAGAGATCCCAACTCCTTATTGGTTAAAACTATGGGTAACACTTTAGATCCAAGTGCTTGTTTTAAGGGTTAGTTTATAGATAATGATGCCCTTGTAAGATGCTTATTAACATGAGTTAAGATTATATGTGTTAATAATATTAGTGAGGGTTAGGGTAATCAAGAGATGGGAAATGTTAATCGTTAATAAGGTCCCTATAAAATGCTTATCAACATTAATATGTGTTAAGAAGACTTACTAACTTACTAAGGCATTATTACCTATTAACTAACATTTATTACAATCACCTAAATCTAAAGTGTTACCAATCTTAGTTATTCTGCTTTATGTTATGTTTCACTTTATAAATTGTACATTGTATGTCCTTTTAACTAGAATCATCCAAACAACTGGGAAAGAAAGTGCATTTTATTGTTTGTGATGTACTTTGTATTAATGCTGAATTTATATATTCAGGTACATTAAAAAGGGTAACGTAACCATATTCAGGTAGACGCCATTTAACTCCTAGATTGACAGATTGATGCTATTCTTGTATTGGGGTCCAGGAGGGTTTAGTTGCATGTGTGTGCGAGCTAAAGCCTTGAGCCAGCCAATTGAACCCAATATCCTCCTGCTATGTGTGTCCGTCTGCCACAGTCACCAATCCGTGAAGGGTGGATAAGCTGCACAAGACAATCACCATCTCTCTCTCTCTCTCTCTCTCTCTCTCTCTCTCTCTCTCTCTCTCTGTCTCTCTCTCTCTCTCTGTCTCTCTCTGTCTCTCTATACCTTCCTCCTGTTTCCCTCTCCCCAACTGTATTTCCCATTCCCCCTCTCTATATCTGTCTTCAGATGACCCGTGGGTAATAACTGTGGCTCGAGATGTAAATATGGTGTTTGTTCAGCAGGTCTTTCACAGTCGCGTTGTGGAAAATAGACACCGGGGCCAGGAGTGAATGCTTCCCATGACACGCGCTCGTGGAAAAAAGAAACATTTGATATTGTTTCTGTCCTCTTCTTCTTTGATAGATAGGATAAGAAAGTCTCGATAGACACATTTTTACCTTTTAATTCGGGGAAATAGAGCTGACTGTGGCTGTAACCCATTGTCGGTAACAGAGTACTGTTCATTTGAATATGATTTGACTTGTGTGGCAGAAATCCCAGGCGGAAGACTGTCTCCCTGACTCACAGGCCAGTATTGAGATTCATGTATCCGTAGGATATTCTGAGATGCCTCTATCGACTGCAGTGTGACGGTGTCTCAGAGTTCAATGTTATTGGGGCTGTGAAATCTTTTGGTTGAAAGTTTTCTTTATGTCTGGTGGTTTTTAGAAGAGAAGATGAGGCTCAATGTTACAGTATGTGTCTCCACATCACAGGTTTATTCCCCAGAGAGAGAGAGAGAAAAAAAGAAATATGCACAGAAGGAGCAGTGTAGAGTGATCAGTGTCATATCATCTGGCTTCTTATCATTGATCAAGTTATTAACGCCTTTGTGAAAACCTTCTCTTGAGTAGCAATAACTTATAATTTTCTGTCCCCGGAGTTTATAAAAACAGACCATCCAAATGCAGTTTTCTCCCCTCAAATCTATATTTTTGTAAAAATCACTAAAAGCACTTAAAATAATCGTCACGGCCCCTCCATTGAAACTGAAGAATGGCAGTACTTAAATAAGAACAGGTAGAAATATGAATTGCCGCTAACAAAAAATGGCTGAACCGTAAAGCTACAACTGCTCCTTAGAAACATCAGTATTCTGCATCCACGATATTCAGGATTTGTAAAATTAGCTCCAAATGTGCATTGCAAGACATATCTGTTCCAGTATTATATTCATATGAACTGAGGAAAAAAAAGAAGAAAAGTATCTGTAAAATATGTGTACACACAGTGAGTTGATATCCTTTCGTCAGACATTGCTGTCTATTTTCTTATGGCTGTGCGCTGTGTGTGTCCCCCTATTCACAAAATGTTTACATGTTAAATGTTAATTTCAATAATTGCTTCTTGTCATTCTTGATCACATTGTTTCACTTATTGTTTGGTAGCCTACTCATAATTATGTTTTTATACTGTGTTTTGTGAATAGTGTCAATATTCAACCCTATTCTTGTCATTATTATTAACAGATGGTGGTATGTACACGTATTTCATACCAGTTGTCTTTCAGAACTTGTTAAAGTTTTACAGGCGAGAAAAAGATTAGGATGCAATTCTTTTGGTGTGAGTGTTATTGCATTAGTGAATCATTTTGGATGGTACTGTAGTTTCTGCTTCTGAGTTTTTTTCTACCATGTTCTCGTTCTTTCTTCTTTCTGTGACCTTTTACACTGTAGAGAAAATGACATTTTCAGTCTTTGAATAATAAAAATAAGAAGAATCCAGTCGTATCTTTGTTTTGCGTGTCTTTATCGTGATGCACCTTTGTTGTGGTTAATGCATGACATACTGCAGGTGCCTGTGCATTATCCTTCACAGAGTCACAGACATATGATTGGTGAAAACATGCACTCAGAACCAATCATATGCTTCGAAATGTTTGCCAGGAAATGCACCCATCATGGAGAGGCTGTGAGAAACAGGGAGGCAGCGAGTGACTGAGCAGAGTCGTGCTATAGGGGACGGACAAACAAACAACCTGTCTGACAAGATGGAGCCCAGCAGATGAGGCCTGTCTCTCACGATCTGGAGGCAGGTGTGTGTGTGTGGGGAGGGGGGGGTAGATTGGCACCGTTGGAAACAAGTGGAGTAGAGTGGTTCTGAAGAGGTTTCCCCCACAAATCAAGTGGCAATGAAAACCCTCTGTCCCCTGTGGCTCTATCAAGTGCACCTCATTGAAAGAGGGGGGGTAAGGACATGACATCTGAGTCTTCCTCCACCTGGGGATGAGTCGCAAACGATCGAGATCTCGGTCAGACACACAGTGATACGATATACGATGCGATATGACAGTCTGTCAGAGACTCTTCCGGTAGCCTAGCAGCAGCCAGACTACTAGTATCTCAATGACTCAGGTTATTCCCCCCACAGCTCCAATCCCGGGGGGACGTGTTTGGCGTTAATTGGCTTTGTCACACCTGTACGACACCTTTACTAACGTTCAAAACCGGTGTGACTGTCAGTTCCTTTCCTTGAGAATGTCACACCACATGGGAGCACTCTGTGTATGGACTGCATTGAGGCGTTTTCAAGCATTTAGCTCAAGTGTGTACCGCACATGAGCGAACGTCTTCTAATATTGTGCGCTTTGTAACAGTCTTGATACAATCCAAGCCAAGCTGTTGCCATGGATATCAATTATGTATCTGACAAAAGGGGTGTCCTCGTTTTCGGAAGATTCCGAAGCGCTATCCGTAGGCCTATTACACGACAGAACAGAACAGAGATTCTATTCATTGCTCCTCCATTCTCTGTGAAGATGTACCTATAAATAGTTGCGGTGTCCCTGTAATCTGTTTCCTGCTGAAAGCACCTGTATAAACTTGAAAAGATTGGTGTTGTTGTTTCATGTATTCATTTATATATTTTTTTTTTTGGGGGGGGGGGGTGCCTTCGGGGATTGTTCAACGCAACGGGCATCAAATGAACGGCTTCATATTGTCCTTTGTGCACGGAGCCTCCGCAACGCCATTCAAAGTGCAATCATTATGCAAATGACTACTTGTTTTGAAATGTTCCTCTGGAGATCTTCTCTTGCTGCTGCACGAAGAACACCTCGGCACGTTCGTTCTCCAGTCAGGAGATGAATGGGGGGAGTGAGCGAGCGCTAGCGGGAGGCATCGTTGAGATAAATGGCAGGCACACACACACAGGCACACTTAGTCGAGCTGACCTGTCTCTCTGTCTGCCAGTGTGATCACGGCAAGATGAGACATTCACAATCGCAGGCGCCAAAATGGACCAGAAAGTGGTCACGATAGCTCATTTGCACTTTTACTCAGCTCCTTTTCGTGTTATTGCGAACGGCAGCCGCAATTTCTCGACAATGGGGTGCTTCTGCATGCAAAAGCAACTGGTTGCAGGAGCCCTGCATATTTTTCCATTTCTCACCAGACCTTGGTTACCCTTGCCCAGTCTGAAATCCTGATGCCCTTTGACCTGTCTACCTGACCACATGGCCAGCACCCTTCATACCACGAAACACACCACCGCCACTAGTCTAGCACCTTGTTGTTGATGTGAATGTGGGGATCATTTTTCTCTGTGGTCTTTGCTGGTGGCTCTGTGGGTTGGATAAGAGCTTCAAGTCATGGTTCAGTCTGGACCACGTTCTGCGGTTTTGGGTCCATCCGCATTCTGTGGAGCTATACTGTATCCATCCCCCGGCTCTGTTGTTCTGTGTCCCCGGTCCTGAGGTGGCGGGTCTGGGTTGTGCGGCTGCCCAGGGCCCTGCACCTCCATGGTACTGGGTCATCCTCTTCTGACTGGAGCCATGACGAGGATGGGCTCCAGTGAATCAGGGGCAACGTCCTCTTCCCAGAGCTCACGTCTGCAGATACACGCTTGGGCCTTGGAGCAACGTTTCCCTTCGGAGGCGTAGAATCGCGGGACGTCCGGGAAGGCGCTTGAGCACAGTCGGAGCTGATCCTTGCGAGTCTTTCACAGCGGGGGACAGAGGGGAGATGTCCTTGGGGTCTTTCTGGGAGAGGACTCTGGAGAGAGGACATATCTAGAGCTGGAAGGAGCCTCCTGCTCTCTCTCCCCGTCCATTCCACCGCTCCCCCGCTTCCCTTACCTCTCCTCGGTCCAACACTGAGGCAATTGGGCCACTGGTCGGATATTAAATGAGGCGACACAATGATGTTCCTCACGTCCAAACATCGGCATGTCTGATTGATTGCCAGTCCGTTCCTTTGAATCTTGTGAAAGTCCTCTTCATCTGGGAATAGAAGAGAGAGTGAGTGAGTGAGAGATAGAGAGAGAGGGAAAGAGAGTGAGAGAGGAAAGACAAAAGAGAGGGCTCGCTGATGTGTTTGCTGATAAGGACATTAACAGCAAGTTCAATCTGCTTTCAGCTCTGGCTGAGTGCTGTATCGCTCGCTCCCCGTGAAATCAGTTCATCACATACCCACCGGCTTAGACCATAAAGTGGAGCATTTGCGAGTGAAAAAGGCAGTCATTACAGAGTTAATGAGACGTTGGGTTATTGTAACTCTGAGCCATACGAAGAAATCATCACTGTCCAAGCGATAATGTTGAATACATGATTGTTTAAGGCAAGTTCCCATGCAACTTTGATTTAAATGATTTTATAAATAAAAAGTCTGGGTTGAGCTGGGATGCACTACCATGTTGAGGCTGGTCTGGCCTGTCCTGAGTGACCAGGGTAGTCTTCACTGTGGTACTGCTATGCTGTGCTAAACTATACTGTGCTAAGCTATGCTATGCTAAACTATTCCGTGCTAAACTATACTGTGCTAAACTATACTGTGCTAAGCTATGCTACGCTAAACTACGCTGTGCTAAGCTATGCCATGCTAAACAACGCTGTGCTAAACTACTTTGTTAAGCTATTCCATGGTAGAGCAGCGGTACATCAGCCCCATTAGCATTGCTGTGCAGGCCTGGTGGCATTTGGGTCAATGATGAATCACTGGCTCTGACTATAACTGTCAGCCTTGTCCGACCAGGGAGCACCAAACGCTGATCGATGACTTACTCCACGGGCCTTGTTCCAGAACAGTGCTCCCCCATGGCTGGGCGGAGGGAATGGGGAACTTCTCCGGCAGGATATTAGGTGCGCTTTACAGTCCAGGGTCCTTTAAGAGGAGAGAGGGGGGGGGGAGCTGTAGATACCAGACTGAGGAAAGGGACCAGGGAGTCTCACATACGAGGCGTACGATACGACCACCTGGTTTCGTCTTTGACAACCCGAGTCCTGATCTTCTCAGCTCTCCTATCTTCAACGTACGAGAGGACACGGAGACAAATGATCTCACGCACAAAACAGAGAGGTCTTACACAAGGATTTTCACGGTTCAGGGAAATAGCATGCCGCTGATTGTATCCTGTCACACATGGCTGTCGTGTGGCCCCATACCGGTCATGATGTGGACTGAGGGTGGGGAATGACTGCCGCGGCTGTCTTCCCCGCACCACACACAATGAAGCCCCGGATCTCAGTGTATCATTTCACCCAGCGGCAACTCCAACCCTCACTGTGTAATTACTGACTGCCACGCTGTGGCAAGGCCCAGACACACACAGGCATGCAAAACACAAACACACAAATCCATGCATACGCTCAAGATACACCACGCACGCGGGCATGTCGTACACACACACGCACGCTCACGTACGCCATACACGCACACACACCCAGGCACACCTCACACGCGCACGCACGTCACACACACACCCATTCACACACACAGGTAGGCCACGCATGCACACTCCCAGTGCCACACACTCCATCTGGGTGTTGCACACACTCCTGCTGTCCCCAGTGAGTCATGCTAAAGTGCAGCTCCAGCTGGGACAGCAGTCAACATATGCCTGCTTACCCTCATCAACCATTCATGTCACAGAGGCTGGGTTAGAACACATAAGGTACACAGACGGACACACACATAAACAAACACTTAAACACAGGCATTTCCACAGACTGGCATGCACAGACACGCACACACAAGCACATATAGTACACACACACAGACACTAAATGCGCATAGGCACACAAGCAGACATGCACGCGCACACACAAGCACATACAGTACACACACACACACAGACATGAAGTGCACACGGACACACATAAAAGACATGCGCACACACACACACACGTTGCATTCACATCACACACTGTTGACTGGATGACACAATCACATTTGACACAATACAGCTTTCTTTCAGTCATCTAGGTATCATGCAACTATATGTAATCAAAAACAAGTCCATACCCAATATGCTGTTTCTGGGAGAGAAAGTTCAGTGTACGTGTGCGTGTAAATGGACCTCTAACTGAATCGGTTTGATTACTTACCGCTGAGGCCATTATCCGTCGCTGAGTCTTCCCAGGCACAGCACACACTCTCCCCTTTCATCTTCCCTGAGAACAGGTATTCACAGGTGAGGAGCCACGATCAAAAACATGGCTCCTTATTTGTGAGCACACACACCTACACACGACTTACACGGAAATCACTGTGTAAGGCTGAAAGTGACAGGTAAATCCTACTCCTCTGGTCACATTTTCACAAAGTAAACCCACCAGAGAATGATGCTTCGGTGACACGGTTGCTGTGAAGTCACAACATCCAGCAACTTCTCTACAGGTTTAAACTCTCGTCAAAAGTCCATCCAGCAGTTTGTGGATCAGCCTAGAAAGCCAAGGGATGTTACTGGTAGTGATGTGGCCCTTAGAGGAACAGGGTTCATTTATGTTGTCTATCCTTCACACCACATATGGCAACTTCAGATAGCTTTTTTAATCTATCTCTCTCTCTCTCTCTCTCTCTCTCTCTCTCTCTCTCTCTCTCTCTCTCTCTCTCTCTCTCTCTCTCTCTCTCTCTCTCTCTCTCTCTCTCTCTCTCTCTCTCTCTCTCACACACACACACACACACACACACACACACACACACACACACACACACACACACACACACACACACACACACACACACACTCTTACTCACTTATCCATGTACTGAATACAATGCCACCATGCTAGTTTAACACAGACACAAACACACACATACACACAACCTGAAAACTGTGAACTTCCGTTACACAACTCCTTTCCTGTCAGTGAATCCAACACTACAGAGACATAATTCAGGGCCATCATCTCTCACGTGTTATTAACAACAAGATGGATGCTCTACTACCATCACTATGATACCCGTGTGGACCGACGATTTGCGATAGCAATAACGCTCCATCAATCTAATAACCAGCACTGCAATCATCCTAAAACCTTTAATGGTCCATTTACACACAACATACAGAACACTCAATACTGTTGCTGGATTAAATCCTGAAGTACAAAGCAGGGCCTCGGTATAATGTCCATCTTGTATTGCAGACTGCTGTGCCTACACACAGTAGTGCATTAAGTCCGACTCTGAAGAGTCGGACTTAATGCTAACGTAGGCTACAATTTAAGAGAGCAGTAATAACTACAGCATGTATTGTTTCACTGTGAAACAAGATTGTACATAGTTAAAAACAAGATCAAACCTGTATGCTAGTGTGTATTTAAAAGCTTGCGAAAACAGTTATTAGCAAACAACAATAAAGTGCACCGATTACCCGAGTAGAAACAAATTATTGATCAATTTCTTTGTATCGAGATAAGCGCAGCTCTGATAATTGACATGGGCATCACTGCCCTGTTGATGTCAAGAGATGCCCATGTCAATTATCAGAGCTGCGCTTATCTCGAGGTCTCGAATCGTTATTTCCTATCACGTCACGCTGACAAATCTCGGATCCCAGCCCTAGGTCACCAGCGTGGGCCGAGCAGAATATCATAGCCCTATTGTTATGACTTAAAGTCCAAATCTGACATTCAGTAACAGCATGGACTGACTTCCAGCTGTAGAGATAGTTGACGCTCTACATCGGAAAGGCCACCAGTCACATTTGATTTCCTGATTTAGCCTACATTCCTAGAAATAAGGTCAACCGACGAATTTGTGGAAATATTTTTGTGTTGTATTTGTGACACATGATCCAGTTAAACTAATATTCCACAGCGGCATAGCCTATAGGCTAAGTCGCGAATTAATGATGTTAAAGTCAAACTAGGATAGGTTGCTGCTATTGGCATGCCCGATGCTTGTACCTACCTCACCGCCTAGTCTGAACATAAAAATGTTCTGCAGATTAAGGTCGACGACCCTTGGAAGGGCTTGAATATTATTTCACACAGGCTACTGCAAAGTAAAGCAATTACCGCAACGAACAGTGGTAACCAGGAAGTTGGTGACGGTCAACTTGTCACTCCCTTCCAAAGGGATCACTCAGAGCTCGGTGACTAAGAACGTAGGCCAATTTCAAGAAGCCAAACAATGACAGTAGAATATAGGTCGTCTCCATCTCATTTAGACTTCCCTCTCCCCTACCCTATTCGCTTATTATTCTTCACGTTCTATAGGTCTGGGTTGAAAATAAGATGTGGGCATGTGTGTTAGAAGAAGCCAGATGCATCGTTCAATAATTCTCTAATAATTATTCCACATACATAAATTAATACATACAAAACAATGTACATGCAGTCACAGCCCTCTCCTTGGTCTTGGGTTTGCCATAGGCCTACTGCTACACTTGGCTTGTTCTCTATCTGGGCTACTGGAATATTCATCTCCACATGGCTAGGGCCAAGATGTAGCCACCGAGGACATGGGCCAACATCTAGCTACCGAGAAATCACTCTCTCAGACCACCTGAATAATGGATCTACTCTCACCTCCAGGATTTACTACCATCAGCCGAGAGAACTACCATCAAAAGGCATCGACCAGAGAGGAGAAATGAGCGGAGATGCCGATAAAAACGCACCAGCATAACTGCGCAATGGCCTGATCCCAGTTTTAATGGACACGAAAGCCCATAGCTCAGTGCGACAAAGGAGATGGACGGTTGTTAGCGTTAGCTAACATGCATGTGGGTCTTCCTTCGTTTATTTGAGCTTTTAATAAACCCTGATAAAGGCCGTAATTTCAGGGCAATGTGTTATTTAAAGAGAGCTCTTTAATGTTTAATGCGATTAGGGCCGAGAGGGTAACCTACTTTACTATGAAACATGCAGCTCGACTGTCGTTCTCTGCCTCACACCCGTGGTGAGAGAAAGAAAAATATCCCTCCCTTCCTACAAAGAATAACACAAAAATGTCATTTATAGCTTTTCTCAAATGGGTCAATAACATGGAATTCTTTCAAATACCAACAATGGTCTACTTTGAAAACCCAGATTGTGGTTGCATGAAAAATGTTTTAGAGAGGGCATCATTTCTGGATAGTAATAAAAACCGAAGCTCAATTGCGAAGAAGCTGAGTTGACAACGGGGTATTTCGGTATAGTGACACACAGCTTTTTAAAGTTCAATGTACGAATTCATCTTTATTAAACCGACATCTAAAAAACCTGATCAAATGATATACATGTTCAATAACAATGAGAAAAAATGTATAAAGTATAAAACATTTGGTTTCCATTATCAAAATACTATTATGAGTTATTGTAAAATGATTACACAGGAAAATATCAAACACCTCATTAGCAAAGCTATAAATCAATCAATCACCATATCAGTCAAATACAACCAGATGAGCTGAAAAGGTGCTTTGAGGACTGTACTTTTGGGACAACTCCGCCACTGTCGCAAGCACAGCACATTAAATCAAGTGCATCCCAAGTATTTTGGAGTACTTTCAAACAGTATCTGCCCCAGATCATCAACCTACGGCTTGGGTGAGTTTGTCAGAGCCTTGGTGTGTGTGCATATGCATACCAGACTAGAGAGTAATTACTGGAACTATGAAATGAGACGGGCAGAGATTAGAACAATGAGATTAAAACAGTGGTGGGTTTTAAAACCAGAATGTGGTTGAAGGAATCCTTAGTGTAGGATGGTCTTTGGTGTTTGGGTAGAAGGTAAGGGAAAGGTGCATTGTGGGTGGATGGGCTTAGTTTAGTAGGGGCGTGTAAGGTGAGCGGAGAGCAGGACATCCGTAGTTGTATGCTGGTCGGCGGGGGGGTGGAGGAGATGAGGTAGAGGGGGTCCAAGCTGGGGGTTAGGAGGTTTCATCTTCAGCACCTTCCTGGAGACCATCAGTCTTCTGAGACAGCAGGAAGGTCTCCCACACGGCCAGGCACTGGAACACACACACCCACACACCATAAGGAAATTATGGACAGCTAAGGATGTCAAATATACCCACAAAGACAAGTGGCTTGACAAACAAGACACACATGTGCAATCATACAATGCAAGCAAGCAACACACACACACACACGTTCACCTCAGAGCCAGTCCATTTTCACATCAATACAATACTCCCCCTCGGACGCACCTCGCGTCTCAATCCAGCCTACCCGTTTTCTTCAAGAGCCCCCGGTCCCAATCTATGCGTCACTTGCCAAGTTTGTGATTCATGTTGTGACCCACACACAGAGGGACTCCCTCTCCTCTCCTCTCTCTCTGCCCCCACTTCTGTGTCCAGCACTCCCCCCTCACTAGTCCAAACACCAGACATTGCTCCATCCATCCCCCTTACTCATCTAAATCTGGACACTGTCCACACACACACGGATACATGGAGGGGTGGCTCGGGGGTGAGTGTGTCGTGGGAGTGATGTCGGGCTGGAGGGGTGCTGGGGCGGGCACGACTGGCCTGTCACAAGCGCTAATCAAGACGGCACCTCGCCACGGGACGCGGACACACCGTGACCCTTCACCCAGCAGCCACTGCCCTGACAGGTCCCTGAGAGGGGAGGGGGTGAGAGAGATATAGGAATGTTCCACGGTCCTGTGGTCACCCATTGACTGAGTTCGAGACGGACAGGCAGCATGGTGTTCTGGGAACTAAACATTTGGAATGTTTTCTCCTATACCACTGTGAGATTGACAAGGTGTGTCCTGCTCACCATTGGGACATGTATTTGAGTCAGCCTGGGGAGACTGTGCATGGGAGAAGATAAAGAGCACAAAACAGGAAGTAATGCTAGAAAACAGGAAGGAGAAACCACTGTTGGCTGACCTTAAGTTCTGTTTATGAGGTCCATCTATCCCTGTGGCTAGCTACTGCGGTTCAATAAAAAAAATACTATGAAAGTCAATGTTTCCAGAATGTTCATCACAGAGTAGACAAATAAACATTTTTGGGAGATTTTTAAGCTTATCTGTGTAACTGCAAATTTCCTGAATGGATGCTGTTTCCAAGTGTCTGGCAGATATGAAGCCGTTGAATAAAACTGAATCAGGCATTCTGGAGGGCAGTTTAATCGATTTAAGGACCCGGCAGTAACAGCCCTGCTGACTCGGCGCTGTTCTATCAGAGTAGATAGAGAGATGGCCAATCTGAGACACCAACGCGCGCACACACACACAAACAGACCCGCACACTATACTGTACACATATACTATACTTACCATGTACACACTCACTAACGTACACACACACACTTATACTAAACTAGATCTCGGAGTTCAAATACTATTTGCAAATATTACACACTGTATAACACACTGTGGCTGACCTGTAGCGATAAAACCCATGTACACTCGCCCGGTATGGACCAAAACTAATCTCCACATAGACACCATCCGGCATATCTCAGTCCTTGATGGTGGAGAAAATGTCTGGTACGATGGCACTGATTCTAGCAGGGCTCAAAGACTTTGCAGGTGACTCATACTTTGTCTGTTCTTCAAGCAGACCCCAAGTGAGTTCTGAGTGACTCTGTACAGTCGGAAGATGACTCAAGCTATGCCTGGAGGAGTAGAACGACCTCGCTGAACCCAGCAGGGGGTAAGAGGTCGGGGGAGTTGGGTGACTAAACCGTGATTTCTATCTGTCCTATCGCAGGATTCCTCGGTTTGTTGGTTTCGGAAAGCAGCCGACGTTGTGCCCCGTGTTAGATAAAGCTCTCTGGAATGTTCCAGAGCCCCCGGCTGTGGAGCCGGTAGCCTCCGAGAAACCCGGGCTAGCTCTGATCACATCCTCTAGACTCTGGAGATTAAAGAAGAGAGCGAGCGAAGGAGAAAGAAAGAGCAGAAAGAAATTGAATGGCACACAGAGAGAGAGAGAGAGAGAGAGAGAGAGAGAGAGAGAGAGAGAGAGAGAGAGAGAGAGAGAGAGAGAGAGAGAGAGAGAGAGAGAGAGAGAGAGAGAGAGAGAGAGAGAGAGGAGAGAGAGAGAGAGAGAGAGAGAGAGAGAGAGAGAGAGAGAGCGAAAGTAGAGATAAAGTGAGACGGAAAGCCAAAAAGCGTTCTCCATTTCCTGTGGAGGGAGCTAAGAAACAACCCGGGTGGATACCGACACCGAGATGCGTGTTTGGAACTACTCCAACCAAACAGAGCTACAAAGGCTGGTATCTAGCATCCATAGCAGCTAGCCTGGGTCTTGGGGGGGCCCTGCCATCATGAGAAAAACCAACACCTGGCATGCTCTTCAGGGCATAAGGACCCAGACAGTAAAGTGGCAACGTATCTCTCCAGTCTTCTGACTGAAGCTAGCACTGACGCAGAGATCAACCGGGGGGGTGGGGGGGAGATTAGCTCACGTCCAATCGCAGGCGGCGTTGGAGCCTTGCCAACAATTGACATCCATTCAGAACTACACACGCTCACCAGTTCTCGCTCGCTCACACACACACACACACACACATCCCCGCAGCACACTGGGAACGGATGGTGTGTGTGTGTGGCAGCGCGGGGCATCTCTGACACCGCCTGTCGGCCCCGTGACGGCTCCTGTCCAGCCAGGGTAATGGACCCGGCGTAGCCCTGGCGACGCGGCCAGCGGGCGGAGGCTGAGGCGCTAATTATGGAGCTCGTTAGACAGCAGAGGTGGCGGCTCATTGGCCATTAGCCCTCCTGCACGTTAGTCTGGCCAGGAAACAGGTAAACAACCATCATCATTAGCATCGCCGTGGGACACGTTGGTGTGTGTTTGTGTGTTTGTGTGAAAAAGGGGGAGAGGTGTTCGGAGGGGGTAAGGATATCATAGCGTACAGTAATAAAGAGCAGAATAGAGTAGAATATAAATGTATTCATTAAATACTGACAAGGTTCCTATGAGAAAAAAAAACTCACCAAGAAAAACAACATCCAAAAACACAGCAAACA
>NC_085032.1:5272185-5350485 GCF_963692335.1 Osmerus eperlanus | reverse complement strand
AATTAGAATGTCCTCTTTCTCTTGTTCCCCTGCGTGAGTACATGAGGCCACGTTACGCTAACTGCCCCCGGCTAACTTCGGATCCTCGCTGAGCACAACACACGTCGCCGCACGGGAGGGGTCGAGGAAAGCGCGGTCGCGCGAGGATACGACTCCGCCGGCGCAATGAGTTGCCGCTAATGACCCCGAGACGACAGCGGCGGTTTGGGTGAGTCCGTCTCATCACTTCGAGGCGCCGAGGTTTGCCCCCGCAGGGTCGACTCTTCTCTGCGCGCGTGTGTTATACCTCCACGTCTCCCAATTACAGAGGAGGAGCGCTGTCGACGCGCTGGTCTCGGAGGGGGAAGATGGAGGCGGGGGGGGGACAAGTGTAGTTCACAAACAGACACACACGCACGCACACACTCCATCTCAGGCCCCTTCTGTTTCCCCCTCACTCTTTCTTCCTCCCTCCCTCCCTTTCTTTCACTCTCCCCCTCTCCCTCTTCCTCTCTCTCTCTCCCTCACCCTCTCCTTCTCTCTCTCTCCCTCTCTCTCCCTCTCTCTCCCTCTCTCTCCCTCTCTCTCCCTCTCTCTCCCTCTCTCTCCCTCTCTCTCCCTCTCTCTCCCTCTCTCTCCCTCCCTGGGCTCATAATAAAGGCCATGGATGCCGCGAGCAGCCTTGCAGCCACTCTGTTAGAAAGTGATGAGTGTCTCAGTCATATTGTTTGTTTCCCTAGGCCTTGGGAACCTCGAAAAAGAAATGGATTGAAAACAAACACCCCCCCCAAAAATACCACTGGAACTCTTGAAAACAAAGACAGCTCTGCTTCTCAAGTGACAGTTCACCGGCAGTACCGTGGCTGGCCCCATTTTCCCCTCATTTCTCAGCCGTAATCGCCACCCGTGGAGAAAATAAGTCACTGACCATGTGTAGGGTTGTACCCTTCTATGAGACAGCATTTACTCGTCTGCACTGGACATATGCCAGGGTTTCACTGAGGCATCCCTGTGCACTGGCCGCATCTGCCTTTCCAGTCTCGCCAAACCGAGGCCAATTCGTGGCGGGCCATAAAAATGAGACACTGACCCCATCTACTGGCAGAGCTCCAAACAGCCGACTGAAATAAGTTAATAGCAGAGACAGCTAATACGACATCCTCCTGAAATGAGTCGTGTAAAAATGATAGATGGAAATGACCGGGGTAATGGCCTCGGCTCGTGGTTCTTCCCCCCCAGTCCCCTGCCTGGTTTTCATTCCAACTCTTTGACCGGTCAATCTTCCAGATTTGTCTCTTCTCTACTCTCCCGTTCTCTCCTTCTACCCTCTATGCTGTCGCTCTCCCCTCTTTACTCCGTTCCATCCCGCTTTCACCCCCCGCTTTCACCCCCCCCCCCCCCCACACACACACACACCCAACATCCCCATTGGCGCAAGTTAACACAGCCGTGTAACAGGGGAGCGTTCGGTGAAAAGCCCTGCAGGGGGGTACTAGACACTTTAGCTTAGCCTGCTAAAACGGTCTGGGGGATGTGTGTAGGATGTGGACCGAGGTGCCGCTCACCTTTTCATAGTAGTCCACGTTCTTCTCGGCGGTGGAGAGGAAGGCGGATTTGAGGTCGGCCCTCATGCTCCTCTTCCAGCGAGACCAGTCCCCCTTCAGGGCGTTGTTGGCCCACTCCCCCCGGTCCTCCAGCCTATCGAGCTCCTCCTTCAGCTGGGAACACAACACCACGCACCTATCAGTGACACGCAACCTGAGCCGGCAACCAATCGGCCTTTCACGCTCTTAACCGCTGAGGGGTTTCAATGGGCGCAGAAATGTCACACTGTTCCTAAAGCGCAGCCTTCATAGAAGATATGACCATGCCATTCAATGACCAGATGGAAAATAGTGCTATTTGTGCACGTAGACATCCGCTCCTAGAAATGCACACTCATACACGGACACACACCCCAAGCAATATCTGTGGTAGTTAGGGGACAGTGCTGAACCACCATGCAAATTGAGGTGATTTCCTTTCTGGCGCTCTCATAGCTGTCTATAGTAAATTCCTGCAACGCTAATGACCTGGAGCCCCTCACTTGGCAAAATAAAATGGCAGACTCTTCAGCTGTCGGCATGCCTCCGTTTGGAGCGAAGAGTGACTTTGCATTAGCTAGCTCCTACACACTCACTCGCGGGGTCTTCCTATGCCTTGCTGTTACTGCAGTGGTATTGATCCAAGCCCCTCATCAAGACGATAGCTATCTAAGCAGGCAGAGACATGTATTAGAGTCTGTGTGTGTGTGTGCGCGCGCGAGCGGGAGTGTGTGTGTGTGTGTGTCATTTAAACTGATCCCACTGGGGTGTTTGACTCCAACAGCCCTCAACAACAAGCCTATCTCTTCACCAAGCTAAAGGAAGGAATGATGAATTAGACCCGAGATACAATGGAGGACAGAGAGAGAGCGAGAGAGAGACAGAGAAAGAAAGAGAGAAAGAGAGGGAGACAGTGAGAAAGAAAGAGACCAGAGAAAGAGAGCAACAACAAAAAAAGAGTGAGAAAGAGAGAGAAAGAAAGAAAGAGAGAAAGAGAGAAAGTACGGCTCCACTGCTTTCCTTAGGGAGGTGGTGGTGTCAGATTAGAGTTGCTCAGATATGCAAGGCTGGGTAGGAGATTGGGAGTATTGACAGGCAGGCTGATGAGGGTCGGCTGTTGTTGGCACCACCAGTCTCATCCTAAGTTGGTGGCAATCGATGCGGGACTCAGGAAGTTGGTGTGTGCGCGCGTGTGTGCGTGTGTTCACACAGTTTGTGTGCTCGATAATGTGTGTTTGTGTGATTGGGCCGTTTGTGTGTATATACTTGTTTGATTGGATGTTTATGTGAAAGCACACATGGGTTGTTTGTGGCTGTAGTTTGTGTGCATGTTAATGTCTATAAGTGTGTGTGTTTGTGTGTGGGGGCTGATTATCAGACTCTGTAGAGTGGAACTGGGCTGGCTGGGCTTGGGGCTTTGCTGTGTGACTGCTGGCTGTCACTGACTACTACAACAAGGGGACACATCATTTGAAACACACACACACACACACACACAGACATTGTTCCAACAACAAAGAAAGCTTTCCATAATAAGTTAACATGTTAGACTTCAGGGAAAGTTCTACGAATGACACTCATTAATGAATAATGTAAGACCGCCTAGCTTTACTGTTTGGATGAGTCTCCTGACCGCAGCATCACTGCCATCTTCTGGATAAACTGAAAATTACAACACTCCTACAAATTACAACCTGAAGAGTTCTTATAAAATGCAAACATCTAAAATTCCCTATAGTAACACTCAAAATTAGCCTGACACAAATTGGTCCTTGGTTACCGACAATGCAAACCACTATAGCAGCAATGTTATAGTTAGACGACATACACAGCTTCAAATGCCAAAATGTGGCCATGCCAAAGCCGGAACCGACGTGACGGGTTAGTAGTGAGAACAATAACAAAAGCCAGCACTCTCCAAGCTTCACACAGCATGACAGAGGTCAAGGTTGAGTCCGAGGGCCAGCCTGGGTACCTGATCGATCTCCCCTCCCAGCCTCTCCTGTCTCTGCAGGCGGACCTGCTCTGGGTTCCTGCCCAGCAGACTGCCCCACACTGTCCCCTGGTCGCCACTCTCCTCCAGTCACATGACAACACAGGAAGCACAGGAGTCAGTAACCAGGATGTACTGGGCAGTACACGGGTCAGCTGGCAACAGGAGGGAATGCTCGAGTCAGCAAGTACTGGGGGCGGATCTTTATTTGGCCGCCAAACTGCAAAGTCATCTTTTCCACATTCCAACGACCACTTGTATTAACCAGGTGATTTTATGGCAAATTTCCATGATGCAAGTGACATTGTTGACCTGTGATTTAGCAACGGTTTATGTTGATTTGTTTTTGGGGTTATGTTAACAACAGGTCATTTAGACACTGTAACACCAACAGTTGTCACGGACCTGTCATACCGAGGTAAGGACTGCATGGGTGTCTGTTTCAGTTGGAATACCGAGACTGCCTTGTCACATTGACCCAACTAGCACAATGCTAAAAGTTAGCAGTTGTCACAGTATTATTGCTTGTGACAGTGATAGTATGTGGAATTCAGTATTTCTGTCATTTATTTACTCTGGTACCTTAGTCACACTTCCAAATATGGACCACAATAACTGAAATACAGTGTGGTGTTTTATGGACATAAACCTAGATTTAGGGGCATATACAAGACATCGCTGGCACACTAGCTCATGTATAAAATAAAAACAATTGAGAATAAAAGAAAAACTGCCATTTGAGGTTTCCATTGCCTCATTTACTGTCCTCATTAACTACCACGATGCACTGTGCAACACGTGCTCATACAAAGCAGAACGAGACAGTGCCCAGGTGTCACCACTCCTCAGTCTTAATGAAGAGGACAGACCGAGCAGGGACACAATGGCCCAGCTTTGACATTTCCTCGTCCATTAGCAGAGCAGTGCAGGGCTGCCATAGAGACCCTGGTTTGAAATCGCCGGCCTCGTCTGCTCTGAGAAACACACGGCGACTGAGCCATTCAAGCTTCCGAGGCCATTAGGAGGCCATTGTTCCGGGTGGGAGAGCGCAGGTGAATATGCCTCAATTCTCGTTCTCATTAGAATTATCAGGGAGACGCATGATTGGTAAGAGAGGGAAGCTTAAAAAAACGAAAACACTCCAAAGTGAAAATATCCAAAGCTCTTCCCCTGCGAAAAAAAGAAACAACCCAACTTTCTTTTAACGCATTTTTTGGGGGAATAATTCCGTACGCCTGGTTCACTCCCCTCTTCTGACGATCGAACCGCGGCGATATTGCCAGTGGGCGGCGACGACATTTCAAGTTGTCGATAGATTCTAAGGATTCCATTAGTGTGTTATTAGCCGGGGCCCTGCAATGAAATAATGTTTACACCCCAACTTCCTGCGCTGTGTGAAGAAGCTCAAGGGGGACTGCGAGAGCGCCCGATATTTCGATAAATCCTCCAAGTCGAGCCGCTTCCAATATGGCCCGTTGTCCTCCTCAGTCTTAAGGCTGCTCTCTTGGAAATGAAAGCAGACACTCGTTGGCCGTATGCTTCTTTATTACTCCTAATCTCTGGGAAATTGCCTGGAAGCAGAGGAATCTGAAGGCTTACAGGGAAGGATGGACGGATGAGAGGGGGGTGGAGAGGAGAGGGGGGGCGGGTGGAGAGGAGAGGGGGGGTGGGGGGGGGCGGGGGCGGGAAGAAAAGTGTCAATATTGTACTTACTGCTTCTCTGTCCACTTTCTTGGTGGCCAGGGCCTCGCTTTTAGCTTCGAACTCGGCCTGGATGTGGTCTCTTCTCCTCAGAACGGCCTGAAGGGCAACATCAACACGCACAGCACACACAGTTGAGGACGGTCTCTCAAAAAAAATCCTACGCCTCGGCCTGTTTCCGAAGTCTGTAGTCTGGCCTCATCGCCAGGCTGCGTCCAGGTCGACCTCTCCATATTCTCTACTTTTTCTCGTTTTTACGGGCTATCTGGGGTTAGCTTGGTTGCACATACTACTCAGCAACTGGTTCAGGTCGGTTTACCTTGAGACCTTCGGAGCACAGCACATACTCGTGCAGGGTGGGCACTAGGACCTCGGAGAGGTGGTGGACCTGCTGGTCCGTCTCCTGACAGCAGCGCTCCAGACAGCCGGCCACACCCTTCAGGGGTTCGGCTAGCTGCTCCTCCTCCGAGCTGGACCACAGGGTGTAGGTGGGGGCGCATTCCTTCAGCTCCTCCAGGTACTCTGGGAGATAGGCAGGATATTTTGTTACCCACAATGCCACCTTTCTTGAGGCCCATGTGTGTCTCTCTCTCTTTCTCCCTGTCTATGTATGTCTCTCTCCCTCTTTCTCCCTCTCTTTCTGTCTCTCTCTCTGTGTATCTCTCTGTGTATCTCTCTGTGTATCTCTCTGTGTATCTCTCTGTGTATCTCTCTGTGTATCTCTCTGTGTATCTCTCTGCGTGTCTCTCTTTGTATCTCTCTCGCTTGCTCTCTCCTTATCACACACCTATCAGGAGATAGCTTTTCGTTTCTTGCTGATGGTGACCCGCACTGTACGACAGTCTGTGCGGGCGTGTTGTTTGTGTACGTGTGCGTGTGCTGTACCCTTCTGTTCTTTGGCGATCCTCTGAGTGACCTTGTCCAGGGAGGAGATCTTCTGGCTGAAGGCCTCCACGTACTCCTGCATGGCCGTGAACTCCTCCGGTCGGTTCTTCACGCCCCTGACGGAGTTGGACAGCGCCCTTACCGTGTCCCCCATCCTGCTTAGGAACCCGGGACCCTGCTTCTTATGGGACGTCAGCTCCTGTGTGCATGTGTGTATGTGAGGGGGGGGGGGGGGGGGGTCACAAATGGAGCAGTCCTTTGTTCACTCTCAGGTGGATTTGTAAGAGACAGACTTGACATGCTAAACGTGTGACTTGGGGCTTTGTAGCAACTGGGATTTCGTCCAGCGACAATATACGTTTCCCTTGGAAGTATATGAAAGCATTGTTGTTTGCGCAAAGATGGTCATGTGTACATTCCATCCAGTTGCATGGATTGCAACAGGTTATACCATTCCTTGACATATCCTGTCTTGAAGCTGTTTTGACACCAACAAGGGCCAGAAACAACACACGCTAGACTAAATACGACTGGTTACATTTCCTACTCGTTGGTACCAAGGCATAACAGTAATACAACAATTGCTGTTTCAGTTGAATTTGCTGCTGTTACCCTAATCCTCTTTAGACGCTCTGTACTGTAGCAAGAAGTCATGGTCCTGTTTCTGGGCTTTGAGACACAAGGAGAGCATTCATGCTCAAGTCCAGGCATTATTATACTATTACGCTAACTGGATACTAGCGGTAATCAGATTTGGGTGCCAGTTAGAGGGGCGACTATAGTGTATGTGTGTGTGAAAACAGGTGACAGAACTTGAGAGGTTGTGAGAGTCCCATGTGAAATCGTTTTGCTTCTCGAAAAATGTACATGATCCTCACAGGAAAACCCTTTTCACATCCATACGTTACCGCATACATGAAACCGAATCGCATTTGTTTGTTAAATGCTTGCCGGTGCGTGCAAGCCTTTTACAGTGCACTTACCCAGGCCTGTGCCGTGAGGAAGACTTTGAAGTCGTCGCTGCAGGACAGGATAGGGTGGTCGGACACACGGTTCAGGAACTTGTGGAGAGCCTTCCTCCGTGTGTCGATGAAGTCATTGTTGAACCTCTCCACCATCCCCTTCATCACAAACTTCTCCGGAAGCGGCTGAGGATAGGATACAAGGAGATATCGGTGTGTAGCAGAGGTGGTTGGGCAACCACACCTGGGTGATGATTACACCCGCCTGAGACCTGACGACAAGCACGGGCTACCTCAGGCTTCAGCTTATCCAGCTAGACCAGATCTTCTATATCTGCACACGACACCAGTTTGCAGGTGTGAAAGAAGCATTACAAAACATACACTTGAGAAAAGTTCCAAAGAATCAAACTTAAACATTTTTTTATATATATATATATATATTCGTGTCAGGCGTGACTGTCTACCCACATGAACAATGAGTGTGGGATGGGTTTCTTCGAGTTTGCTTTTGAGCCACAGGAAGTCTTGGTATCGCCTGCGAACTTCATACTCGCTGGAGTCAAACTCGCTGCGGGTAGTCTGCGGGAAAAGGAAGATGTGGACGCACATTAAGACGCACAGCAGTCGCCACGAGAGGTCGACTTTTCTCTTTGCCGATTCAAAATACTACCATGACAGACAAGCCTGCATTGGAATTGTGAATAGACACCCACTCGACGTCAAAACATTCCTCACCTTTGTCAGAACTCTGTAGGTGATGAACGTCTCTACGGCGGTCACATGACTCTCTGGGTTATCCACGGTGATAAAGAGGTCTTTTGTGTCAAGCCCCTCCTCTTCCTCCTCCTCCTCAAACTTGTACTGGTTGACCATGGAGCCTGGTGAAGTCTGCATGGATGGGTTGATGGCCCTTCCCTCTGTCACAGTGACATCCTACACAAGAGACAATGAAGTAGGCGTGAACTGGCCTCATCTGAATGCTTCATTCATTTACTGCAGCACAGACACCTGCTTCACAAATGTAGTCAAATAAGGCCTCGTGCGGTAAAGCATTATTATATCGGGTTTTTTTCATGTCAGACCATAGTGTGATCATGTGACAACGACATAACATTCAGCATATCTTTCTATGTTTTCTGAATTCCGGTATTAAAGCAATGTCTGAAGGATAACGTTAAACTCCCCACTACTGTGGAAATCAAAACGAGCACAACGTAATGCCAACTACACCAACAAATTGTCTTAGCGAGCTGTCTCTAGACGTCACATTCAAAGCATGCAGCCTGCCAAACAGACAAATACGTATGCAAACGACTTTAAACAGAACTGATGCGTCCTAGTATGTCCAGGGCAACATTTATTACTGTTCTTTCATGAAGGCTTCCTGTTATAACAAACTGTTAAGCTAGTGTAGCTGCCTAGTCAGCAGAATGCCGAGCGCCGCTCCCCTTACCGACTAAACAATAGTGAACAGGCACAGATCAACTATGTAACAAGTCTATTCAGTGGGTGTCGTTACAAGTGGGAAACAAATGAAATTAATCTCCTGATTTTTTGGCACACGTAGGTCACTTGTAAACTGTAAAGTTCCTGACTTTAAGACTTGATGAACCTATCGAGGGGTTTATTGAAGATTGACAGGTAAGCTATTCTTAAATAGCTCGATCAAAACCACGCGATGCAAGTCATAGGCTATGAATGACAGAAGGCACCTGATCTACTGAACTTTGATTTCTTGTCGTGTGAGTCAGTGGGACAATAAGACGAAAACTGTTGGACTAATAACTTAATAATTCAGATAAAACCCAATTTTTAAGATGCACAGCTCTCCCCATTATATTTACTGCTTGTTGGATGTTTTAGATACAGAATAGGAAAGGGAAGCAGTCCTACTTTTTTAAAGGATGTTGGACATCGATGCACTATTTGCGCACGGAGTCAAAACTTTCCACGTAGCAAGAATCTCATCCAAACATTAGTCAACAAGAGCATTGGCTAACTTTCAAAGTTTTTAATCGCCAATTTTTTTTTTACCTTGCTGAACACTTCTAAGTCATCGTCTTCGTCAAGATCCAACATCTGTCCAGAGATGTCGGCTGGTATTGTTTGACTCCGGGAGACAATAGCCGGTTCGCCTATAGCCGCACTCATTGCTGTCCAGATTTATAATAGCCTGTACTGTCAACGTAGCTAGCCTATGAACCTCATGAGCGGAGGGTTGAAAAAAAAAAAAAAAAAAACTTCAGAGGTGGACTTTAACTGCGCATCGAGTCTACGCAGAAACGGAAGCACTGTGGACAAGGAAGTTGGAAAAATTGGTCGGGTTTGGTTCCCAAAAGATTATGTATGGTCACTACGCTCGTATGGGATGGTTATAGTTTTTTTTTGTTGCGTCACGTCAGTATGAATAAAATAATATTGCAATATTATCATTTTGAGCATCAGAATAGTTTGATCTTGTGACGCATATATCGCTAACAATTGCATTGAAGACTGATTGGTATTTTTGGACGACGCGTAACTTGTAGAGAAGTGGCCTTTCTTGATACCCTGTGCGTTTGTGAAGTCAGACTTTATAAACAAATATACTTTTGTCCTTGGCCTACCACAGCACAAACTGGGCATGTGTATAGCCAAAAGATGTCACTGTTGCACAGTATAACATGCCATGCACACAACACATACAGTTAATTGTGCATTCATGTCTCATGATTGGTTGCTAGACAAGCAATACACGTTTTATATTAATATTTCGACTGTATTTATCGAATTCGTTTCAAAATAATCTTTCAAATATTAAGATTATATGGAGTGAGGAAATGTGTTACATTGTAGATAACCCTAAAATGCTATAACAACACAAGTGAAATATTTCAGTTAGCATTTGCAAATATCATTAGTATCTGGAATGTTTCCATGATTACCTCAATGCCCTCATTCACAATGGCAGCTAAATAATCAATACTGATGACCTATCAAGCCAATATCTTGAATGCTAAGTCAAGATAAGATAATCAATTAGGTAATTCCGTAACTCAAATGTCTGTTTTTCTTTAAAAAGCCTGTCAGAAAAAATATGAAGTCTTATTTTGCAGTACTAGCATTGGTTTGGATATCCTGAAGTATCCAATAGTGGATTTCCTTGACTGCTTTCACATACAACACTGAGATTTCCACCATAACCCATTTATTGGCACACTGATGGAAAATGTAAAAAAAAAAGCATCTTCAAGCCTCGTCCGGATATTTCTTAAAGCACAGGATAATAATATGTTCAGTGTCGGTCCAGACACCAATATCTGCATACAGGAAGTCCTTGAAATGCTGATATTACCATATCCTTTTCCTTCGACCAACTGGGGGAAGGCCACATTCGTCAGCCATTCAGATTAGAGAGCTTTATAATGATTCTACAAAGGTCAGGGTTTGTCTGTGTGGAAGTGTAGAACGCTAAAGCACAGAATGCCAAGAAAGGTCACTTGCTACCACAATCATATTATCTCTCTGCCATTTCATATGAATTTGTCTCTCTGATTGATTTAAAGCTTATGTTGAGACTGTGTGTGTTTCATTTCCATGACAAAGAACATCTGTCTTCTGTAGATGATGTCATGCAAGCCAATAAATCGGAAAATATATATATTTAAATGTTTTTTTTATTATACTGAAAAAATAGGTTACGCTTAACTGAAATACTGTAGAAGAATGCCTGTGTGCATTTCTTACCTTTTGTGGTAAAGGTTGTTTCGTACAAACACACCAAGAAAGTGTCGCACCACCAGTATGGCCTTAAGTAGCCTCGGAGTTACCACAAAACTTGAAGACGATCAGTCAAATAGCGAACGCTAAATCTAGTCTGAGACAGTGGCCAGTACTGTCGTGATTGTCTGTCGCCCTGTCTCTGTGCAAGCGATGCTAAGATGCTAATTGAGGGCACACTGCCCACTCATTAAGTAAATCCTCTAACTCTCCAGGCATAGCACCACACTCTCCTTGGCCCCAAGTCAAAACCTGTCCAGTACAACCACAGCTCTCCAGGCCAAGCTGTTCTCCAAAGCAAAAACAGCTCCATCAGTAGCAGTTAATAATTAGATTAGCATTACAACCCCACCACCACCACCCCAAACAATGGCTTACATAGATCAGCTCTTTCAAATTGCATTTGCGCACTGTCAGCCCCATTAGTGTGACCAACCAGAGTGTCTAAAAGAAAAAGAAGGGGGAAAAAATGGATTGCTGCTGTTTTTCTTCTGCGGTGTGTCTAAAATGGATAACACAGAAAGCATTACAGACAATTACGGCCAAACTATTATGCCGCTTCACTCTTTTCCCCCCAATGCCATCTCTCTCTCTCTCTCTCTCTCTCTCTCTCTCTCTCTCTCTCTCTCTCTCTCTCTCTCTCTCTCTCTCTCTCTCTCTCTCTCTCTCTTTCTCTCCCTCCCTCTCTCTCTCTCTCTCTCTCTCTCTCTGTGTCTCTCTCCCTCGCTCTCTCTCCCTCGCTCTTACTCTTTCTGTCTCTCTCAGTGTTGTTGGATCTCCCTGCTTTCGGAAATTACCTACTAACTGCACGACTGCTACCTCTAAACCTGCTGCACTCGTACAGGGAGAAACAGAAAGGGAGATGAAATTGGGGACTTGGCCACCTGGACGAAAGCGGGAAGTGAACAATTAAGAATCAATTTACCGTCAAAAAGCTTTGCTTCCTAATTAAGACCACATGCAAGCTAGTGTTCTAGGGCACTCTGTAGTGGCACACACACATACACAACATTTTTTGTTTTGTTACCATCCCATTGTTTCATTCTACTTTTGCTATTATGATAATGGAGTTAGTCCAAACTGTAGTTTTCCACAAGGGACCATTATAGTGAAGTGATTGAGATTCTGTAATGAGAAAGTCTTTTAATTCCTGCCAGGTGTGTTGTGTAATAAGTGTGTGGTGATTATCGTGTGTCATTATCAACATACTTGTGTCACATGTGTCATAATGATAATGTGTCATGTTAATGGTACACGGTCACATCACATTGCTCTCATATAAAACCATGTGGATTATGGTTTTATGTCTCTGGCCACTGCCTGTACTTATTGTAATATGTTTCATGCATTTCTTTCTTTTTTTTCTTTTCAATGTATGTACATTTGTAAGATGTATTACCCTGCTGCTCTGGTTAGATAGATAAAGTTTGATTTCATCCATTCAATGAGTCGTGAAGGTATTATAGTAGATAGCAATGGCAGGCTTTTACTAGTGAGTGGAAATAGAGCTAGTAAACACTAGGCTAACTCGGATGGTTTGAAAACTGTGAATAAATTGTGAGTGAGGCGTGGGTTTGGGAGTTAGACAGATGGGTGGGTTGTGAGAAGCAGCAATGCAGCGAAATGGAAGACTGGGAACAAACAAATGGGACAAAGTCATGGTCAGAGCAGTCACAGTGTAAAAACACAAATACACACACACACTCACACACACGCCTGATCCTTTGGAGCCCTAGCAGTGTCACAAGCTCCACGGAGGTGTGCGCCTTTAGAAATGAAATCATATAAACTACCTGCTCCGAACACAGTCTGACGACATCCCCTCAATTAAAAGAAAAAATGATTATCTTGAACTTTCAGTACGTAGACCTCTAACCTGTGAAAACTAATTAAGTCCCTGCAACAAACAAACAAAAAAAGGCATTACTAATCAATCATCCAGAAATAAGATAAATTAAAATAGAAAGCGCAATGATTGAGGGCTGAGCAGAGGAGATAAGGGATGGGAAAACATGCACTGGAGTGCACTCTGTGGAATTCCGAATTACCATCCACTTGGGGGTGCATCAGGTACGGTTGAATTGGTCATAGTATTAATTCTTCAGGTTGGAAAGTCACTGAGTGCAGCTGGTACAAAAAGACCAAGACACACACAACCGCTGAATGCTTATTGCTCGCACTGATTGTCACAAAACCAGTGGAATTGTATCCCGTAGAGACCACATACCTCCGACTGCCTTGAGCGTGTCCAGTGATTATCCTTACAGTCTTTCCTATGATGGTCGTTTTATGATACAACAGATGCACGAGGTCACCGTGAGTTTAGGATGCAGCAGAAGGCAGAGAGTACATGTAATCAGACACGGAGAGAGAGAGAGAGACAGAGAGAGAGAGAGAGAGAGAGAGAGAGAGAGAGAGAGAGAGAGAGAGAGAGAGAGAGAGGGGGAGGGAGGAGACTTATGAGAGCTGGCATATGGTTGCTGAAACACATCTATTTGTGATGTTTCCTTGAGAGAAAGAGATTCTTCTATTTTAAATGGTGTTAACCCGGGTTACTGTAGACGGTGCTTAGCCCACAACAACAACAAAAAAAACTGCAAAAAGAGTGATTCAATGCATGCACTGTAGAGGTAAGCGCTCCTATTGTGTGAATAAAATAAAGGGGTCCTCTATAATGCACATTCAGACAGACGGAGAGAGCTGACCTCCAAAAACCACATTGAGACAGTTACACTAACTTCTCCCGACTTATCGGAGCACATACTGTCTTTAATACAGGAGGAATAAAAAAAGGGTGACTGTGTAAAACCTTAACATTAAGATGGCTTTCTTTGCTCTCCTTTACGTCATAACTTTTGAGTTGAAAGTATTTTCCAATTATGTGTCTCCGTTCATTGAAGCGAAACATAGAGAGCTTTTAGGCACAATAGGACAATAGGATTAACGGGGGGGGAGGGGGGGGGGGTTGAGAGCTGTGTTTTGTCACTGTATGGGTGGTTTTGCAGCTGTATGCTCTTTGGTGTTCATTTTATTGTGCCGTCGCATTTTCCTTCTCCCTGCTTTGCTCACTCCTTCTCGACATAGAACGCTAACCTTTTAAGCTCTCTTTCGTCCGACTGTAAACACGTCTTGCTCCTCCTTTCTTTTCTTCCACACGTCATTAATGTCGTTCTTTCTCTCCATCTGCCCGGTCTTTACCCGCCAAGTCCTGTCTCGTCTGTGATCTCTCCTTTCCCCCTTTCAATCTGCACCTCTCTCCTCTCTTATCTTCTCCTTGTACCACTCTTTCCCTCTCTCCCAGTCCACCATTACCACTGCTGCTTATCCCTCCATCTCTCCATGCCGACAGTGCTGTGCTCTCTCCTCACTCCTTGCCATCCCTTTATCTCCCACCTCTCTCTCACTTCTCCTCTCTCTTTCGGTCTGCCCTCCATCCCTTCCCAATTCTACCTTCACTTCCATATATGCCTCTCTGCCTCCATCTACCTCTCTGGACTCTGTCTCTCTCCCACCATCTCGACACACCTCTCTCTCTCTCTCTCTCTCTCTCTCTCTCTCTCTCTCTCTCTCTCTCTCTCTCTCTCTCTCTCTCTCTCTCTCTCTCTCTCTCTCACCTCCCATACATCTTTACCACACTCCTTTTCTTCCCCCTCCATTCTCTCTCTTTTTCTCCCCCTTCCTGCCTCTCCCTTTTCCTCCCTCCCCTCCTTTCCTTCTCTCTGTTTCCAGACACATTATGTAGATTAAACATCGCCAGCCGCACAGCCGAGAGTCTATGACTGCAGCACTTTGTTTTCCTAAATAATTAACAAGGCCGGTGTTGATTTACTGTCTAATGTAATACTTCCACATCCTTCTGGGGGCGAGACGGACATCTGGCGGCTGCCTGGGCCTCCATGGACCTGGGCCAAGCCTCCAGCGTCAACCCCCAGCATTAAAATTTAAGGCGGCACATTAGGAAGAGGGCGCAATTGTGTGTGTTTGTGTGAGTGACTGAGTGAGTGAGTGTGTGTGTGCACTGTGCACACAGACTTTTCAGTAAACATAGCGAATTGGGTGGCATTAGACCCATCGGCCAAAGGCAGCAGAAGCACAATGATAACACTGAGTGTCTATCTGTAATGAGTTCTTTTGGAATGAGGGTGGGAGGGAAGGGAGGGGAGTTAGAATAGAGTGGCAGGGGATAGAGAGGGTAAAGGGCTTGTGTAATTTGGGAGGGATTTTTGGAACAAGCATAGCTGCCTCTGAGGTATTGATTTAAACCGTGGATCTGTAATGAGCGTGGCCTGGGACTGCCTTGTCGTTAGCTCGACGCGCCGTCTCAGTTATGCTAATGTGGCCTTGAAGCTTTCTAGCTCCACACACACACACACACACACACACCCCACTATACTATACTACAGGTATAATTCCTCTATTACCATCTGCATCATTCCATATCCAAGTACCTTGCAAATAGAATAAACCTTTAGCATCATGCAATGTGTTCCTGCTAGGTACTTGAGGTTAGACCTGTACTGTAGTAGAGTTAGGGAATGTTAGTAAACCTGAGCTAGTGAAGTGCTGGTTGTTGTGGTCGGCATCTCATTCCTGGGATGCAGCTAGGGTAGGGTAGGCTAGGCCAGTTCAGGCTAAGCTAGGCTAGGCCAGTTCAGGCTAGGCTAGGCCAGTTCAGGCTAGGCTAGGCCAGTTCAGGCTAGGCCAGTTCAGGCTAAGCTAGGCTAGGCTAGGCCAGTTCAGGCTGGGCTAGGCTGCCACTGTTCATTTTCTGTCTCTCCTGTTGACGGTGATAACGAGTCCCCATCACCTCCCATCCTTCACTGCAGTGGTCACATACAATACAAATACAAAACAAATATCATATATATGTGCTGCTCCCCACAGCTTTCGTCAAAACACGCCCTGCGGTCTGCTGAAGGAAAAGATGACAAGGTCTGACAAGGGGCAAGGAAGGAAGTAGGCATTTGCAGTGACTCTTGAATCTTTCAGGAAAATTGATTCCAGGTATGTAGGTATTGATTTAAACCTGTGTTAACTGGTATTGGCTCAAGTTCATTTATAGCTCTGTTCGGTGTGATATACTGATCATTTTGCCAACTGTATATTGACACAAACGTAATTTTTTTCAATAAACGAGTCAAAGTCTCATTCAAAATACGTAACTCCACCGACCCTAATGTACTAGAAGGAAACCTCAAAAGAGGTGTGTGCATCTCTTTCTCTCATGCGCCTTTCTGTTGTATCCGTGTGTTGTATGGTCTGGTCTTACTGGCCCTCCTGGCTTCATCTGTGAGAATATGCTGTTTTGAAGAGCCCAATTGATTCCCTGACATCAAAGACGAGTGTAGCTCAGTCACAAAGCCATTACCTGGTCTACCTGGTTGGCCTCAATGCAAATAAGGACCGGTAGTGCCACCAGCATCACAGCACCTCTCTGAATTCCCCTCATCAAAAGGCAATGAGAGTGGATCCAGCATCATTACTGGTGTTTGTGAGTGTGTGTGTGCCTTTGTGTTTGTTGTATTCTCGTTTGAGTCTTTGTGGGCCTGCGTTGGTGATAGGGCGTGTGTGTGTGTGTGCGGGCGAGCGTGTGTGTGTGTGTGAGGGGAGCAACAAAGAGGTCAGAGCACTTTTATGACAGCCTCCACGTCCTCTCAGGCGTAGGTGTGCGGCGGCAGATCAATGAGACGCGGCCCTTTGAGAAGACGCTCCCAGCCCCGTTAGGGATCATTAGAAAACCGCTGCCCCCCACCCCCCCCCCCCCCAACTGCCCCCCACCATCCGACCCCTCCCCGCCCTCCCTCCCTTGTACCCCTCCCGCCTCATCCCCCCCTCTGATGAATATGGAAGGCTCCCCTCCGCCCTTTTCCCCCCCACCACCCTCCTCCCCTATCACCCCCCCCCCCCTCCCACCCCACCCCCCACCACCATCACCCCTCTGTCACAACGCTAACACTCACTAATTAGGCCTGTTTTGCCTATTAGAGGGCCCGCTCGCTTCGAAACACCACTCCTGTTTATCGCAATTAGTTCACCCATTAACTAGCACTTCATAACATTGGGCCTGTCTTGGATGGAAAGGATTGGAGCACACCGTGCATTATTTATGAAGGGATGGTGGATGGGAGGGAAGGAGGGAAGGAGGGATGGGGGTGAGTGAAGGGTTTGGCAGCCCATCTGAGAATTCCATCTCTCGCTTCCTCACCTCATCCGAAAAAACGAGCACTCACCACATGCAGGCACATCTGCCCGGGCCTTCCTGGAGAAGCTGGCTCTGTGCGCTAAATGCTCTTCAGGTTCGCTTCCAAGCACTCTGTTTGTCAAACGCAAACATCCTGTCCCATTCGCTCTTTACTTGGTCGTCTCTGTCTCCCTGTTTCCCTCCCTTTTTGTAATGATCGCAAATGAGCGAATATTAACTGCTCTTTTCTGTCAATGCGCTTATGCTTTGAGCTGCCTGTCTCCAATCATCCAGTTTCATAGTGTGAACTCGGTCTTCCAATTACTCGAGTAGGTACACACCAATCCGAGCTGTCCAGATAGAGGGAGACACAGCTCCACCTCAGCTGAATGCTAACCAGGCTGGACTGCACACTCTCGATGTTTATTTCACTTTTCTATTCCAGACTAGTTTTATCAGAGAAGGAGCAGCCAAGGCTGGTGTTCCACTCCAGTGTGTCCAGCCCTATGAGGTGGGAGGGCAATGGAGCATTTAGACAGTCATGATCGTGGCCCCAGGAGAGAGAGAAAGAGAGAGAGAGGCCTTAGTTTTTCAATTTTTGTCTTTTTTATTTCATTTTTGAAAAGTCAGAAATGTAATTCAGACATTCAGGATTGATTTGATGGAAACATGTAAATATATCAATCAAAAAAGAAGTCAATGTGTCACACTTAGCAAAGAGCTCAATTCAATCTTTGGTCTCTGGCCAGGCTGATAGTAAATGGTAAATGGACTGCATTTATATAGCGCTTTTCTACCTTAGCGGCACTCAAAGCGCTTTACAATGTTTGCCTCTCATTCACCCATTCATACTCTCACTCACACATACCGACGGCAGCGAGCTACCATGCAAGGCGCCGGCCTGCCAATCGGGAGCAACTTGGGGTTCAGAGTCTTGCTCAAGGATACTTCGGCACATGACCTAGGAGGAGTCGGGGATCGAACCGCCAACCTTGCGATTAACAGACAACCCTCTCTACCCCCTGAGCCACAGCCGCCCCGATAGTAATATGACTGCTATGATGAGAGACTGTGTTCACCTCCACCTCAAACTGCTCCCCCCCCAAAAAAAAACTTCAATTTCAACCCTTGAACCAAGACTGACTCCTCTAATGACCCAAATCAGAGTCAGTTCATGGAACGTGTCGCCTCCAGAAAATGAAGCTTTATCTACACACTAATACAATACCCTCCACGCTCCCAAAGCTGCAGGGACAGTATTATCACCCCCCGAAATTAGATTTGCGATGCGGCACTAATTATTTGTATTTGTCCTCACAACCCCCCCCCCCTGTATGATACAAAACACCCTTTTTTTTATTTCAATCATTGAAAGAGCACGGGAAAAATTAGCAATTACATTTTGGGGTGTAAAATGTACACTGGTGTAAAGGGAAAAACAGTCTCAGTGGCTCGACAGATATTAATGGAAGGAGTCCAGTTCAATGTTCAATTTGTCTAATGATTAAAAATACATTGGTGCACCTGCATAAATAATTCATGCGAAATGCTGAGTTATAGGAGGGGAGTAGGGAAAAATAATCATTTCCTCCAAATTACCGCCACGGCCGGCACCATTGAGGAGTCTGTGTTCCCAGTGAGTTTGTTGTTCATGTGGAGCCTTATGTCACCTCCTAAGGGTTTGTGGAACTGTAGAATTTGTCTCCCTCTTCATTGGACTTCAGTGCAATCTCTCTCTCGCTCTCTCTTGTTCTCTCCCTCCCTCAGTATCATCATCTCTTCGTCTGCAGTGTTTTCAGAGAACTACAGTTCCCTGGACTACAGACCCCAGCATTTGGGCAGAGCTGTTGAAGACAGGGCTCCTCCGAAAGGAGTGAGACCCGCTTTGGTGTGGCACACAGAGGCGGAATGAGGACTGAGTGCTGCTTCAGGGTGATGGACCGGAGACAGACACAACGGTGGAGTGTGGACCGCTCCTGAGACGAGAGTGAGGCGCTTAGTCTAGATGTGGGGGTAGAGAGGCTTGGGAGGAGAACACACCTGGCCCCGATTTGGCCAGGGTCTTCCAGCTGAGTCGCGGCAGAATCAGAGGACACTGGGAAATGGCCCTGCCAAGCTGGACACGGAACCATGTTTGCACTGCTGAGACGAGCTGGAACTGAACTGGTCTTTGCTACACACACACACACTGAGCGCAGTCAGCGCACAACGCAGGCGTGTGCACACATACACACACACGCGCACGTACGCACACGCACACACATGGATGTGTGCACAGACACACGCACGCACAAACACACGCACATGGCCGAGTGTGTCAGTGTGTCAGTGTGCTTCAAAACTGTTGAGGCAGGAGCTAGAATATCCGAACAGCAGCTCATGGGCTCCTTGTCTGGCTACATCACAGAAGTGTTGGCGGAGAGCCGGCTGTGCTCACCAGGTGAACGCAGGCTGAACTCTGCGGTCCAAGCCTCTGTGCTTCCCAGGCATTCTAATGACTGCAGAGAATTTGACAACCTCAGGGCCAAAACGTGCTCAGTCTCTCTCCATGACGTGTGTGTGCACCCCCGCCCAGACACACACGCGCGGGAGACAGGATGTGGACGGCTAAACATCACCACCATGTCGGAGCAGGAGGGGGTCCGCGTGAGGCCCCCTGCGGTCGATCTTGTGGCCTCCGCTTCTTTGATTGTCATGTAAATAAGGTCTGTGGTGTGAGTGGGGGAGGAGAGTGGAGAGGAGCGAAGAGAGGTGAGAGGAGTGGAAAGGAGAAGGGAGAGGAGGGGAGAGGAGGAGAGGGGAAGGGAGGGGAGAGAGGAGAGGAGAGATGAGATGAGAGGAGAGTCGCAGAGATGGGAGAGGACAGGAGAGGAGATGCTGGCAGCTGGTATTCAAGCATCGTGTGATTGTTAGTTCCCCTGCAGCAGAGACGACAAGCGAAGCCCAACTGTTGAGCCAGAAAGTATGCTCTCTCAGTCTACTGGATTCATACCAGTTCCTGCCTGTTATCTAAGAGAGGGAAACAGCATGGAAACAGAGACTAATAACCCACATGACAGAGCATCAAGACTCATTTGAACTTTGGAAACCTATGCACCGAGCCTTACCTAACAAGATGGTCAAACAGACACTGTTTTTGTCTTGTTAGCCGGTCTACATATGCCAGTCTGTTGGCTTCAGTTCACACTATCTGTAAAACTGAAGCGCTATCTGCAAATCAGCCTGGATATTTATAGCCCAGCGGCTGGACTGTGTGTGTAGGAAATGAGAGCGTGGACGGAGGGGCTAATGATCAATAGGCGGTCCCAGGGGAGAACACTCCTGTGTCTCATTATAAGGGACATGCGGCTGCCCATGTCACCCTGTCCCCAGAGCCACCCCCCGTCCACCATCCAGCCCCCTCACACACATTGCCACACATACATTCAAACACGGACGCACACACACACACACACACACACACACACACACACGCTCACTGACCGGGACTACACAGCAGGTGACTTTGTAGGGCCGTTGTTCCTGAGTTCAAAATAAAAGATGCCTATGATTCTTATCTCTATAAGGAATGTGATCGTTTTAAGTTAAACGACGCAACCAATTACGTTGTCGGGGGGGGGGGGGGGTTTGATCGTGGGAAAGTCTGTAAAAACGTCGGGCTTGGGGTTTATTTTCCTGTCTTTTGGCTCCTACTGCACAAGTGTCTTCACAGTCAGCGAAAATGTGGATGTGAAATACTTTGAATGCATGGATTCTTTCCTTCTTCTCCTCTCCTCACCCCCCCCTCCCCTCTCCTCACCCCCCCTCCCCTCTCCTAACCTCTCCTCACCCCCCCCTCCCCTCTCCTCACCTCTCCTCACCCCCCCTCCCCTCTCCTCACCTCTCCTCACCCCTCCTCCGCTGTCCTCTCCCTATATCCCAGGCTGTGCTCGAAGGAGGACCGGGAGAATGAAGAGGAGGAGAATGACAATACCAGGAGATTAGTCCTGACCTTTGTAGATCTGACATTCACCAGTTTTACTTAATTAACGGCGCGAAGCCCCTTCTCCTGACCTTTGTCATGTGCGCTGTCATTGAGAACCTTTCTGTTGACTTGAATGGGAATGCTATTTGTTAAGGTAATCAAAGGATGGCTGCTGGGTGCAGGACTGTGGTGCTCCAGAGGAGGAGCTGAGCTGCTCTTCACGCTCTCAGGACGTCTCCTCCACTTAGCACCTCTCTGTCTGGCTATCTGGGTCTCTCTCTCTCAGGGTCTGGCTCCTTGTGGCTGTCTCTGGCTCTCTGTCTCGGATGCGGATTCTGCCTCGGACTCTGTCCCTGACTCTGTCCTCTCCCTTTGTCTCTGTCTACCTCTGCTCTGTCTCAGTTCCCGACTCTGTCCCTGCCTCTACCTTTGTCTCGGCCTATCTCGGCATCTTTCTCAGCTCCTGACTGTCGAGGCCTCTGCCTGTCTCTCATTCATGCCTGTGACTGCCTCTGTCTCTGTCCCTGCCTCTGTGTCTGCCTCTGTCTTTGTCTCTGTGTACCCCCCCCCCACCCCCCTCTCATTTACATATTCCCATCCATTTTCCTGGATAGGTTCCATGAGGTGCATAAACAGAACCTTACAAAATTGGGTTCACAGATTCCCTATCACTGCTGGTTGATTCTGATGGACAAACAGGTGCTTGTGACACTCTGGATTTCAGGTACGTGGGATTTGAAGGAATCCCTACTACCTCCCTTCTCCTTCTCCTCTCCCCCTCTCCTCCCTCTCTCCTCCTTCACCCCTCCCTCTCTGAGAGATGTCATTCTTATCGCCATCAATTTATTTGCATGTTTGCACAATTCATAATCCACATCTACAACCCAGGCTTCTGTGGCAAATCAATCCAGCATGTTCCAGCACTGGGGAATTTCCGTTCAATTTACACACACTCTTAAATACGGTCTGAAATCACCAATCACGCCATGCTTGTTCGTACGGCTCCCTGCCACGGCTTCGACTGCCACGGCTCGCGTCTTGACGTCTGAGAGAACGAGACGAGGCAGAGAGATCAGGGGAGGAGGAGGAGGGGAGCGAGCGAGCGAGTGATGGTTTCTGGGTAATGTACTGTGTAAGCAAGGGAAATGGCATTGTTGAGGGGAGCTCATGTATCGGTAATATCCTGTCTAAATGTAATTTGGGGGCTAATCAGGCCCATTAGGCCTCACACTGAGAGAGATAAAGACAGATAGGCTCCTGCTCTTCTCAGTGACTAATGCCTCTTCTGCCCTGCCCTCTCCTCATCCTAGTGGATCTAATGATATCAATGGCAGACTGCAGGGCAGTTGGAGGCAGGGCTGTTGGGAGGGAGGGAGGGAGGGAGGGGGGAGAGAGGGAGAGATGGAGGGAGGGAGGGTGGTAGGGAGTGCAGGAGGGAGGAAGAAAGAGAGAGAGAGGGAGGGAGGGAGGGAGGGAGGGAGGGAAGAACCCGTCCATCCCCGGGCTCCCCTCCCAGAGGAAAATAAAACTAGCAAAGAGCTCTCAAAAATGTCTCATGCATTTCTTGTAGACAAGAATGAGGTATGTATGAAACCAAAACGAGATTATGGCTTATTTCTCCTGTTTCTCATGTTTTTCTCCTGAGAAAAAGCCTCACAAAATCTCAAATTAGTCTCCTTTTGGGTTTCATAATAGATCTCATCAAGCTCTGAAATAAGTCTCAGATTTTCTCAAGTTGTGTGCCTCTTTTTGATCTCAGGCAGAGATATCAGTCTCTTAGATATCAATCTCTTTATAATCTCAATCTATTCACATCCTAGTCTCATTCATGCATCTCATGCTGAGCTCAGACACAACAACCAAAGAGCTCTCCACAAGCACTCTCTGAATTCTCATCCAGATTTATTGTTTTCTTTGAAAATTAACTAAACTTGCCCATTGTAATGTTGTTTATATGCTTGTCCATGACAAAAAACAAATTCCCATGACATTTTAAACAGATGTTTTGATATTTACATGGCGAAAATTGGGGTTAACATAATGCAGACAAAAGCAAATTTAACAATATGTTTTCACTGGATATTTCAAAATCAATAATCTATCAATATTACTTGCACTTGAATAGGACAAATAGAAATGGAAAACAGTAGAGAGGATAACCACACTGTAAAGAAAATCCGTAATTTTAACAGTGAAAGGTAGTAAAGTAGCAACAGTAAAAAACTGTTAATTATAAAACATGAAATAACTGTTGAATTAACAGATAAGTACTGTTAATGTAAATACAAGAAAGTTTGCTAACTTTTGCATTATTGCTTTGTAAAAACTACAACTGTTTTACCGTGAAAACAACGGTAAAGTAGGCCTACACAAAAACCCAAAATGGTAAATCACTGTGTTTAGCCTACTACAGATGCATGCGGTTAGAACTGTTTTTACCCTTTTGTTTTTTCACAATACATCACAATGATATGCTCAACAAGAACATGTGTGTAATAGCAATTTTACGCCAGCACAAAAAATGCTGGTTAAATATACACTGAAAACAATTAGACTGGCCTGGATTGGATTAAACTAAGCATCTTTTGTGTATTTTACACAATTGTTTCATGTTCTTTAGCAAAATGTGATCGCATTGTGTAGAATGCAGAAAGTGTAGGCCTACATGAAACTATTTAGGTCATTTTGTGATAAAGTGAATCAATCAAGTAGTGATGGGTCGTTCACGAACGATCCGGCTCTAAGAGCCGGCTCTTGAAGATGAACGTCGGGAGCTGGCTCGCATATCTGAAGAGCCGACTCTATTTTTAATAGATTAATACAGCCTATAAAAACTAAATTATTATGAAATAATGAATTTTAATTGTATTGAAAATAATTGACTAATTCAAAGAACAACAAAAAAATACTTGTAGTCTTAAAGGCGCACACAATCATCCTCACATTCTGTTCCTGTCAATCCTGCATGAGGGAGGGCCGAGCCAACTCACACAGTCAGAGAGTAGTCAAAACTCGGAGGAGAGCCATGATAAATCAATGCATTTTTAAAGATATGTGGTTACGGTCGAGTATGATTTCATTTCATAATTTAATTCAAATTGTTTTCACACCCATCATAGTCAAATTCATAGTTAAAACATGTATTTTTTAAAGAGCCGTTCGGGAGCCAAAAGAGCCGGCTCTTTTTGGTGAGCTGAGCCATACGAGCCGGCTCACGAAAAAGAGCCGAAATGCCCATCACTACAATCAAGTAACCTATCAGCTTTCAAATTGTCTCGCGATAGCCGTGCAATCGCGCATTGCGCGCAAATCACTCACTCAACGGTTCAGTCATAACTCACTCCATGGCTCAACTCAGTGGAAGAAATTTGTCGTTTATCTATCCATGTGTTTCCAGCCATCACTCATCTCAACTATGTAAGTATGCATGGCTAACAATAGCTACCTGGTGATTTGGGGTTTGACTTTCACAATTTTCTAAAGAAATAAGTTAATGTTAGCATTAGGATTACCTTTGGCTATCACATGCAAGGCAACTAGCTACAAACCTTCGTCCACCATCTTAGATAGCCGACACACCATGAGACTAGCTTGCTATAATTTACATGCTAGTGACACTATATTGTGTCAAACCTGGGAACCGAGTAGGTTTGTCTGAACTTGTGTAATGCTTTTGTGTGTTAGCCCCCTTAACTTAGCTATGTGGGGGTGCCCACATGAAACTGGCGGGCCACCTGAGCGTATGTGCATGGCATGAGTCTCCGACCATGTGGAGCCCACATAAGTCTCCGACCACGCGATGTGACTTTCCTACAAATACATACCAAAGAAAGTCTAAATCCAAATTTTCAGCTTTCATGTGCTTATTTAGTTGTATAAAAACGACCTCAAATCAGCAACATTAGCAATTTGAGCGGCAAGCTTGAAATTATTGCTAGGCGATGCCGGATATGATGATAAGAATTCGATCTACTGTAAAATCAATTAGATGGTCGAACACTCATGCACCCCAGTTGAGGGGGGAATTGCAGTGCTATAGTCAAAGTTAGCAACCACGTTTTAAACCGACATAACAAAATGCTACAAATGAAGGTACATTATTATTACCAAACGTTTTCTGTTGTTATTACATTTACGTTTTTGTGTGACGTTGCCGCCTCAGAGTGGTTGGAGACTAACTTCGTTCCACTAAATATATTTATGAGAAACCCTGCTCTAGAACTTAGGCTACACAATGTATTAATTGCATGCATGATACAAGTGTTTTTCTGTTGCAGCAGATTTACATTTTCTCACTACATTGTCACCTGGCGTCAGCTCTGTAACCGTGGGCTCAAGTTTTTGTGGTGAGTATTACATGAAGTTGCAATTGCCATTATTGTTGTGTGGACTGTTTATGTCAAGACCGTTGATGGAGGTTCTTTCTGTCTCAGACATTCACTTGCATGTATTTCAAAAACACAAAACCTACGGCGGTGAAAAACATCTGATCCCGGTAATCATGAGTTCATAATTACGATGGTGTATTCTGTCTGTTATTTTGACTATTTTGGTTCTTGGAGTGGTATTTGTATAGCAAAGTTTTAACATTGGAGTGAACTAGTGTTGCACAGTAAACCTGTACTAAAAAGAGACACTTTTACATAGCTTCAGTGTTCCTGTGCATCCATGGGAGACTCTGACAGAACACCTTCTCTGTAGCACTCCATCCAGTCCAGAACCCGGGGTCCTGAAGTCTCGACTTTTACGATACTCAAACGATGCGATGTTAATATACCTCTCTGATCTAACGAGTCTGACTAGCTGTCGTGACCTCTCAGGTGGGCTTTGGCTACGCTGGAGAGATGGTTGTTCTGCTAGGTTCTCCTGTCTCTGCACAGGAACTGCAGCTCTTTTGCAGTGATCGTCAAGGAGCCTAATGACGAATTATGGTCAGAATTATGTAGGCCCATGCTTAACCCCTTCACCAAGTTTCATACAAATCGGGCTGGTAGTTTTTGCGTAATCCTGTTCACACACATACAGACCGACATTCAAACACATACACGGGAGAGAAAACATTACCTTCCGCCCTGCAACGGTTTTGTCTGGGGGTGTTTAAACCAAAAAAAGTCCCACACAGCTTCCTTTTTGGGACTGAGGCAATTGTACAACAGGTCAAGGTACAGCGTAGCGTTAGCATGCCAAGTTGATGCCTTCTCTGCGGAGTGCAGACTGCTTTGCTCTCGCGAGTCACATGACCAAATCGCAGCCGTTGCCATGTTTTAACATATCGCAATATTATTGCAAATGCGATTAGTTGTTGAGCCCTAAAAGGAGGGGGGTGTTTTGTGTGTGATCAGGGCAAAAACTGGACATTAACTATTTCCCTGGTAACAATTAAGTCAGGATTTTCCACACCATGGTTACAGTACGCAAGGGGAATTTATCTTAAATTTGTGCTTTCTTTTATTCTTGCAGCCTACATCATGTGCTGTGGAACTCTCGGCGGATGGACACCTGTGGAGAAGGCCAGGGTCAAAAAAGCCTTCATCAACAAATGCCGTCTGAGGGTCGAAAATACACAGATATTAGGAGTGGAACGGTACATGTATTCGTATTAGACCGTACGGTATGGGCGTCATGGTTCGGTGCATGAAATTACACGGAGAATACACGGTATAAAAATGAATAAAACTTAATTTAAACTTAATTAATTAATGTAATACGGAACTACTGTTAGATACTCGTGTTCTTTAGGGACATCTAATATGTAGCTCTGAAGCTCTGATTGGCGCCGCCGTGAGTCAGAGATAGCTAGCAGCACTAAGGACGAGTATGGTGAGTGGTGGCGACCCACGAGAGATAGAGGACCCGCCGGGCTCTTTAAGTTAAAGTTTGGGAAAACTTTGGTTTCCCATTCAGTTACAGTAGTACAGGCGAGAGAGTGGTGGATAAGACGAGCACTGTGTGTCGGCGTTGTTCAGCAGTTGTGGGCAGTGATGTGCAGTCATAATCAAATACAAAAAAAATTGTACCACAGCTGTGCAGATGATGGCCTCTGTGTATGACAGACGGTGTACTGTACCACTGGCAGGTTTAATGGTATTTCTTTTTTTCATGCTGACTAAGATGCTTTGATGGTTACGGTCATGGCTTTCCGACATGTGTCGACAACGATTGGGATCATGAGTACGATGGGCCGAAAGTTGTGCTAAAACCACAGCAGAGCTTGACCCAGACTTAACCTTTTTGGGCGCTTGCAATCGTTAATGTTATTCGGCGCTCAGTTCCGGTAAAAAAACGAAAGAAAATCGCCACTAACGTTGTTTGTAAAAGTTTGCCTAACAAATCAGACATCCGTTTGAAATTCATTCTGTTGTTTCTCCTAATCCGTCTTGTAGTGTTCGCAGGCTGCTGGCTAGCTCTGGAGATATCCCCCAGATGATGAAGGATGGCAGGCTGGCCTTCCAGGACCCCAGAAATTAAATCAAACATGGGCCATTATTGATCATATTTCCGAATTTCTCCAAGTTTGTGTGGCATATAGGTCTGCTGTCGTCTGGACACCACTCACAGGTCTCAGGTTACGTGTTGCATCCGCAAATCGGATTAGAACGCTGCCCCTAATCTGCTCTATGGGTTAGGGTCTCTGTCTGATGGCACCGTCAACAAGGTACTTGGATGCGGGGAGGTGCTGTGGCATGCCTTACACGGGGGAAGATTTTGAACAAAGTCACCGGGATAAGAGGTACGACCCGACGAGCGGCAATCGCAAGAGACCTGAGAACACGGCGGCCTCTGTGGGCTCTCCGAACAGTCCTCCCTCCCTCCTTCTCTAACCTCCTCTCCCCTTCTCTCGCCTCCCTCCTCGTCCAACCTCCACCTCCCCCCATTTCTCGTCCTCTCTAAAAGGAGGGGGGGGGGGGGCTGTGGTCCTCTAAACTGGCTGTTTCATCCCATTCCCTCATTATCACCCTGGCCTTCGCAGCCAATAATAAAGATTTCTCGGGCTGCGCCACTTTGGAATTTAGAGGAAATTACATTGAACAACGGGGGAGCCTGTGGCTCTAAATGTTTAATTAGGGCTGATAAAAACAAGAGGATCCATCACAGCCAGCTATCAGGGAAGAAATAGAGAGAGCCAGAGAGACATACAGAGAGAGACATACAGAGAGAGAGAGAGAAAGAGAGAGACATACAGAGAGAGACTGTTATAGAAAAATGGCGAAAATTATGGAAGGAGAGAGAGACAGAGAGAGAGAGAGAGAGAGAGAGAGAGAGAGAGAGAGAGAGAGAGAGAGAGGGAGAGCAGAGATAGAAGAAACCTCCAGACTCTTGGTGGCCATCTCTGGCGTTGGAGGTATTTAGCAGGATAGAGATGTTTAGATTCAAGCTGCCGTACAGCAGCGTGGTGCCGGGACAAAGACATGAAGGCACAGCTGCAGTATGCAGACACGCGATCAGGGCTGGTTATCACCAATCACCTTCATGTAACGACTGTAAATAAACATTTCCTTGTGTATTCGTGTGTGGGCGTGGGTATGCAATTGTGATTGTGTCTATTCTTGTGTGTGTGTGTGTGTGTGTGTTTGTGTGGTGGGAGGGAATGCACGGCCAGATGGAATACAATCGCCAAAGAAAACAGGAAATGGAAAACGAACAAAGGAACAGGGGGATAAAAGAGGATAAGACGAAGAAAGGGTTGATGCGTGTGACACGCGGGCACACGCAAGTCGGCGAAGGGAAGCACATTCAAATGTAAAATAGATTAGCAAATGAGATTTCTCAATATTATTCTATTGCCTTTTTGCCTCGAAACACACGTCAGGCTTCCTTGGCCTTTTGTCTTCAACCACTTTCAGAAGAAAGCGTGGAGAGTCGGTTCCCATTCCGACCGCTCACCACAAGCCTCGGTCTGGGGTGAAGTTTACACTTGGAGGTTTGTCTAAGGAGGCGGAGAAAGGTCTGCCTCTTAAACAACCATGTGGGGTCAGAAATGATGTGTGTGTGTGTGTGTGTGGGGGGGGGTCGTGTGCGTGACGTCACCCTCCTTCCTTCTGGAAGCCATGATTCTGTCAGCCTCCGTCGGTCTGAGTCATCGTCCCAAAGAAAAGAACAAACGTATCAATGTGCCGTCGTTACGCGCAACACTCAATAAGTCAAGGACTGTCTCACTTGGCATCGCTCACACTCATAACTTTGCTGCCTGAACCTCTTAATTGTTCCACATCTTCAGGACCGTCCAAACAGCAGGGGGTGAGGGCTTGTTAAGGACTTTACTCCACTGAACAGGAGAGGTTAATGCCTATTGGCATTTATTTGGCCGTGCTATAGTCCTTCCCCAGAGCTGAGAGCACAGCCAGACCCACTGCTGGCATAATGGACTGTAGGGAAGACAGGAAGTGGGAGTCGGAACGGTCCGTAAGACCGAAAGCACTACCACCGCGTCTGTAGACGGAAGCAGCTTAAACTACAAGGAGGCCCCATGGATGAGAGGCTAGTAAACACGGTCCCTGGCCATCCCAGTAATGGACTCGCACAGTGGAGACACACACAAGAGGCTCAGCGGTGTGGAACGTCTCCGTCTTCTTCCTCCGCGGCGGCGCTCCGGCGTCGACGCGCAAGATGGAGGAGAGCCGAGCCGTTCGGCGTCGCCGACACACTCTGGAGGGTTCTTTTTTTCTTATTTTCTCCTGGAGAGTCTCTCCCTTAAAATGGGTTGTCGCCCAAACACGGCCCCGACCCGCCAGCGCACATCGACGGCGCGTCAGAAAATTAGTTCCACTTCGGCTCGTCTCTCTACCCTTCCGCCTCCCTCCTTCCCCTCCTTCCCTCCTTCCCTCCCGCCCTCCACGATGGATAACTGATCGTTCATGGATAAACACGAGTAAATGTGCCAACAAATAATGAGACAGAACAACCGCGGAGAGTGTGGAAGGGGGAAAAAAAAGAAAGGAAAAAAAAAGAAAAGGAAGAAGACGAAGAAAAAAAAAAACAGAATGGAGAGAGAGAGGAAAAAAAGAGGAGAGGCAAGCGGAGGGATGAGGGAGTGATGGGGACCTTGGCAGTTAATTAACTTCTGTGTGAGCCAATCAAATCCCAATGAGTGAGCTTTCTGTGTTCTTCCCTCCCCAGGGACGCCTTCACCCAGCAACTCATCCGGTGCAGACACTACACAGGAGCTCCCGCTCTCTGGAGTGTGTGTGTGTGTGTGTGTATGTGTGGTTAAGCCAGGATTCCTTGTCACCCATGTCTTGCTTTGCTTGTCAGGTCTGAGAAAAGCTCCCTCTTGGTTTTTGTTTTGTTTTACACAATGGTGGCAATGAATTGTCTACAGTGATGAACCAGAGAAGGTTAGCACAGTGAGAGTTTGTAAATGTTCTTTCAAGGTGAACAATGGGCATGCAGACAGTCGACAGTAAACAACTGTCTTGTACATTTAGGAAAACCTTGCGCTTTAACTTATCAATGATACAGGTGTAAAGCTTCCATCTTACGTCCTGAATTCACTTAGAAAACAACTCTATATGCCTACCTGCAGAGCACACACACACACACCGCATGATGGTTGACCTGTCCACCGCACAAATCTTGCATTTGCACATTCACACACTCCCCCATGGGCATCTTATTCAGACTGGGGCAAACATACCATCAATCAGAGTGAGAGAGGGCCTGGGTACTTACAGAGCATCACAATGACCCAATCATTATGAAATGCATGCATGCGATTCCCCATCGGTAGGTCTAATAAGATAATGAGGCCATTCTCTGGGCAGGGCAGTGTCCACTGAGAGAGAGAGAGAGAGAGAGAGAGAGAGAGAGAGAGAGAGAGAGAGAGAGAGAGAGAGAGAGAGAGGCGAAAGAGAAGAGAGAGGAGAGGAAGGAGAAAGCGAGAAGATGTAGAGAGAGAGAAGGGAGAAGAGGGGTAGAGTGAGAGATGCTGCTGCTGTGACTGGTGATTTAAGCATCGCCTCAGGTCGAAGCCTTTCATTTGTCTTTGATTTACGGACGTGAACCCACACCTCGCACACAACACACACACACACGCGCGCGCACGCAAACCCTCCCACACCCCCCGTCCCCCCACCCCACCCACCACCCTCCCCCGGAGCTGTGACTTGTCTGGGAAAGACTTATGGCAGCTGGCTGGGGTCAATCCACGGGTCAATTTATGGATAGTCGACGCAACTAATATGGAACTCTTCTGTCGGCTCCCTAGCTTCCTGCCTGTGAATAATTGGTGTCATAATTCTGCTTTGTCTGTATTGACAGATGGGCTGCTGGGTAAGATTGGCGGTGTCTCTGCTCTGACACAGAGAGGGGACACAGTGGCCCCGGGACCTTGGTCTGGTGTGACTTTCCTGCAGGACATGGAGGGATTTGGCTCGGTGACATTGACAACTCGGACGGACAAGTTGAAATCCCAGACATCTTCTGGCACGCAAAAGAGAGACTGTTCAGGTAAGTTGTGACAGTCGTAAGTGCGAGAGCCTGTCAGACATTCCATAAATAGTTTGAAGCAATTTTGTGCTCAGTGTGTTTACTGTGAAAAGCAGTGTGTGCTTTCAGTGTTTGTAATCTAACAGAGAGACTGTGTAGAGCCTACCGCCACACTGTCACAAAGTCTATTTTCATAACCAGAAACAATTTGCATGAAGGAGTTCAGCAATTTTGCTACGTGTGTGTGGCCGTGTGACTGTGTCTGCGTGTGTGTGTGTGGCGTGTGTGTTCGTCAGTGCAGGTGGTGTGTGTTGGTGAGTGCTCAACGTGCTCGTAGAGGAGAGACGGAGAGGAGGAGAGACTGATAAAGAAGGAAACCAACTGAGGAGAAAATATGCATTTTTCTTTTTTTCTATTACCAACACGTATCTTAAAACAAATCTCTCTCTCTCATTCTTCTTCTCCCACTCAATCCCAGGGAACGCCAAGCCCCTCCATATGCATTCTGTCCAGAGCTGCAGTTAGCATGAAGGTGGAGTATAGTTATTCACTTCCTTCCTCTTCCAGGTCAAGGGTCAGCGGCCGAGAGCACAGGGCATATTCTGTTGGTTCCGACCAGGAACGCCACAGCCAGGGGCCTTCGGTGCGTGTCGGTTGGTAGGCATCGCATGCAGTCTGGTGAGTGCTAATCAGAGGAGGTGTCCAGAGAGGAATGTTAGATAACAGTGCAGTACAGTGGGTTCTGAGTCCGTGTCCTCGGGCTGTGTAGCCGCATAATGCACAATCCCAAAGTTTAAATGGTTCTCAAAATTGTGCGTTTGTTTACCACCGCCCACCGCCCCAAGCTCTCGATCTCTCTCTCTTCTCCCCCTCTCGATCTCTCTCTCTCTCCCTCTCTCTCTCTCTCTCTCTCTCTCTCTCTTTCTCTTTCTCTCTCTCTCTCTCTCTCTCTCTCTTCTCTCTCTCTCTCTCTCTCTCTCTCTCTCTCTCTCTCTCTCTCTCTCTCTCTCTCTCTCTCTCTCTCTCTCTCTCCCCCTCGTTCAATCTCTCAGCATCTTTCTATTACTCTTGCTCTCTCTCTCTCTCTCTCTCTCTCTCTCTCTCTCTCTCTCTCTCTCTCTCTCTCTCTCTCTTTGTCTCTCTCTCTAGCTTGTTACATTTTCGATCTCTCCCTTTCGATCTTCTTTTTTCCCCCTTTCCTTCTCTCCTTCTCACTCTCTGAACACGTGTCTCTTCTTTTGTATGCCTTTCCTTCTTTCTCTCCTCCCCACCTGAGAATGCATCCGTGAGATCTAGGCGTCGAGGGTAAAGTCATGGTGTTTTGTTGGAGCTGCAGTTGGAAAGCCTTCACTGGCCTGCCTTCTCACCTCTGTGTCCCTAGTGTTCATTTAAACGCACGCACGCAGACACTCATCATGGCAGGACCATACAAACGACTGAAGTAAGCTCTCAGTTGTGATATTCCCTGAGGCCCATCTCACACTGTTCCATGCACCTCATGTGTTTCTCCAAGGCAGTTAAGACACTTTTTTTGTATATGTTACAGGGCAGAGATTTTCACGAGGACAAATACAACCATAGGAGAGAAGTAAAAAGGGAGTCATAGAAATGTATCTAGACCCTGGCACACTAAGTAGTATACAACTACTCTGAACAAATAGCATTTGTGTACAGAGCATGTTGAGCATGTCATAGATTGCAGGCGTAACTATTGTGTTCACCTTCCCAATCAATGAAAACCGTTAATGCACACATTCTTCTGAAAGTCGATTTCAATTACCCCAACAAACCTTTGTGCAAAGATTTGCTCCAACGGGGCCTGGTAATACAGGACCACTCCGGTGATGTGCCTGCTGTAGACCCTGAACGACTCCACCGTTAAGGGCTACCTTGCGTCATTAAAAAGGAAACACTGGCTTGTGTCCGTTTTTTTTTCTTTGTCTGTGCAAAATGGTCTACTTAGCAAACACCTGGCCTTGGACTGCTGTGAGGGCAGACGGTACAAGACCATTGTGTGGCCACGTTGATTAACCTTGACATATCTCAGGATGGAAGAAGTTTGTATATCCAACTCTCTCTGTCATGCTTTCTCTCTTTGGAGGATGAGGACTGGTGGATGAGGGTTGGTTGGTGAGGACCGGTGGGTGAGGATGGGTTAGTGGGGACTGGGGGATAAGGTCTGGGGGATGGGAATGAGAACGAAGGCTTAGTGGACGACGACGCGAGGATGAGGACAGGTGGATGGACGGACGAGTACGCCCGGGTGGAGTGTCATCCTAGCTGTGTTTGCCGCGATGCCACGCTCGTTTCATGTCGCCTGCTGTTTTTTACGTAACCTTGAATGATTGTGTCTCATGAAGAAGTGCTTGTCATTCACTGGTAATTGCAGTGTGCCTCAGAATGACATGTCTCATTGAACAATGAGAGAACAGACTCGTACGAGCGAGAGCAGAAACGTTCTGGAGAAGAGAGACGCACAAATGCAACAACAGGGGGCAGTAAAGAGCTGTGGAAAACTCAGAGCCCTTCTTTTGTCTTCTTGGCATTAGTTAGAATGCCATGCAACAAGATAAAACCATATAATTACGTGTTTTCACATTATATTTAAGCTGGCAACAGCTCCTTTTATACTCACATAAAGTTGTTGTATCTGTGGAGTATGAGATCATAAGGGAAGTAAGTTGTTCTGTTGTAAGTTGTAAATGTAATCATACTGCCAGCATTGAGGACACCAGTCTGTTTTATTTGTGGGGAACAGTGGGGAAGAATCAACTATACGATTTTCCTTTACATCTACTTGCTGGGTATTTTATTCGAATTCCTCATCTTCCCTTAAATGTACATGAAACAGATTAGTCTTTGTGTAATCGTGTTTTATATCATCGCAGCTAAGTGATGGAATATGAGAGATTTTTACTCCGGATTGAGGGATCTGTGGGGATCTGCTTTGATGACACAATAATCTGCAAAAGAAGGGAAATCTGGTGCCTTCGATGCATTTGGTCTACTCGAACTGAAGGTGTCTTGGCATCTGATGTCAGATCAGGCCTGTTAGTCTCACCAGCACCTTACATGAGCTCTGGTTTCTTTCATTCTTTAGGCATTAACTCTCTCTCTCTCTCTCTCTCTCTCTCTCTCTCTCTCTCTCTCTCGCGCTCGCTTGCTCTCTCTCTGTATTTCTTGTCCCCTCTTTATTTCGTTGTGTGACAGGGTGGAAGTCTTCCCCGGTGCTCTCCTGTGTCCCCTCTCCCCGTCTCTGATCTGCTCCCCGTGGCCCCTGACGAGAACCCCCCCCCCCCCCCCCCCCGAGAGATAAAGAAAACGGGAATCTTTGCGACCGACGGAAGCAATTTCCCCCCCCCCCTTCTTACACCCGCACAATTATTTATTTTTTTATGATGATCACCAGTGTGTAAATCAAAACACAAAACACACTCTGGGGGAGGGAGGTGGCTGGGCTAAATGCAGATACTTTGTTTTTTTTAAGCAACAGCCCCCCGAACCGTTTTCACCGTGGCAGATTTGTTTTTGCTGTTCCCTCTGCCTTCATTGTGTAGGAACGGCTCTCCCCCAGGAGGGCCTGTCCTCGCTCCGGTGTGGCCCCGCCCCCTCTGGAGCCAGTTGGCGGGGTGGGGTGGGGGCCCCGGAGAGCGTGCAGCATGTCAGATCTCCCTCAATTAATCCACCATTAGGTGCCAGGGATCCACGACTGGCTGCCTCCCGTAAATGTGTGTGTGTGCGCGTGTGTATGTGTGTGTGCGTGCGCGTGCCTCAAATCTAATTATTCTCTCCCTTCCCTCTGAGAAGAGGAGGATTCAGTGTCGCTCCACAGACTGGTAGCTGTGGGTTTTCTCTGCTGCGGTTTCTCTCTCTCTCTCTCTCTCTCTCTCTCTCTCTCTCTCTCTCTCTCTCTTTCTCTCTCTCTCTCTCTCTTTATTTCTCCTCCTCCTTTTCTCTCTCTCTCTCTCTCTTTCTCTCTACCCCCACCTCTACCCTCTTCCTACCTCTGTGTGCCTCTCTCTCTCCTCTCTATCTCTCTCACACACCACATCACACCACACGCATTCACTCTCCCCTGCCTCTTCTCTCTCTGTCACTCTCTCCATCCTCTCTCTCTCTCTCTTTCTCTTCCTGTGTCTCGCACATCTGCCTTTCACACTCTCTCTCTCCCTCTCTGGTAGGAAGTTCATTCGCTGTGGCGAGCAACAACTGGCTCCGGTGCAGAGCAGAGAGGAGCGGAGAGGAGAGGAGAGTGGCTCTGATCCTTTTGTTGAGCATCCTTCCCTCCCTCCATCCATTCATCCATCCCTCCCTCCCTTGCGAGGCTTCTGCCTAGCGCTCCCTGCTCCTGCTGCAGTGTTCTACTGCCCCTGTGACGCCTCCGGACGCCACCAACCGGGAGGGACGGCGAAGGCTGGCCACGCGTGGGGAGGAGGGCGGTGTGCGGGGCTGGAGGAAGGCTCTCTCTCTGGCTCCATCCCGGCTGAGAGCGAGCGAGGGGGCTGGGGCTGGATGGACCCTTGGAGAGGCGATACCTTACAATCAGAGCTGGACGTCACATCTCAGCCTGGGATGGGGAGATGAGGAGCAAGCCTGGCTTATAGCACCGAGGGAGGGAGACCAGAGGCAGGAGAGACCCTGCGAGCGGAGAGGGTAAGACGTCTCAGCATCATCGGACGTTTTTTTTTTATTCCTATTTTTTTGGTTTACCCTACAAAGAAGGGAAACCCTTATCAAACATAAATATTTATTTTGACCAAAATTTTTTGTTTTATTTTTTGCTTTATTCCGACTAGTCGTGAACCGGTTCACTGAGGACTGGACATTTTTTCCTCTCTTCAGCGGGTGTTTGTTTTTTTCGTGTATGTATTTGTCGTCCCGTTCGTGTGAATTGTTGTGTTTTATCGTCTGGTGTATTATATATATTTTTTCGTATAATTTTTTCTTCGTTGGATCCATTCTCCGTCTCTCCCCGTGGTGTGAAGTATTACCATATTCATGGGACTTCTGCAATTAAATTGCAATCAGAAAAAAAAAGGTCCCAGCAAGTTAAGGGGGTGGTGGGAGGAGGAGGGGATGAGGGGGGGGGGTGGGGTTGATGGGGTGGAAGAGCGAGGCGCGAAAGGCTCTCAATGAGAGGAGGAGGAGAGGGAGGCGGGAGGTGTAGATGGAGCGATGAAGAGAATACAGATTCAACCAGCAGATACTCTGCGCTCGGAGAAAGAGAAAAATATTCGTCCGCACAGATTTCTAACCCCCCCCCCTCCCCACCACCCTCCCTCCTCACCCTCTCCCCCTGCACCCCCCCCCCCCCTTCTTCTCTCTGCTTGTCTTTCTCCTCTCCCTTCCAACCTGTTGTCTGTCGCTCTTGGCCGTGAATTTGTAAGTATAAATTGAAAATTCTGCATTCGTTTGTGGCTTGGGAGTGTTGAGTGGAACTCATGAAGCAGTGTTTTCCCTAGTGAGGCTGAGAAGTACTGGGAACTCTCTGATGCGCAATCTATTCAGAGTAAGATGATCTGGCTGGAGGAATCAATGTCTCTGTACTTAGCGTGTGTTCTTCATGTTCTGTGTGTTCTTGTGTGTGAAGTGTGTAAGTGTGTGCGTGTTTCACAAGAAGATGAAGTTGAAATACCACTGTAACTATCAGACCAAACATGAACAGAGCTCCTCTCCAGGCTGGGGCTGGGGCTAGGACTAGGGCTGCATAGCTGGTACCGAGGCTGGGGCTGTGGCTGCAGAGCTGGGGCTGAGCCTCGGGCTGGGGCTGGGGTGTGTGCGGGGGTAAGTCCCAGCTATTAGCAGCTCTGGGGTCTGTCAGGCACTCAGAGGGGTGGGGTAGACAGGGCTCTTCCAGAGTGTGTAGGGAGCAAAGCCAAGTGGTCCAGGCTACGGGAGCGAGAGGGAGAGAGGGAGAGAGGAGAATAGAGAGAGTGGAAGAGAGGGAGAGGAGAGAGAGGGGATAGATTGAAAGGCTGGAGAGCTGCTATTGTGTTGTGCCCCGAGTCTGCATCAAGCTGTTCCATACAAGAGAGAGACACTCCTGGATTAGCTTTCCTTTCCTGTTCTCTTTCTCTCTTTGTTTCTCTCCTTCTATCCATTTGCTCTCCATTCTTTCTCTCTCTCCCTGTTTGTGTAAAATGGGGGCTGTATGGTGGTAAGCTTGTTGCCTTAACTATACAAAAAAACGTGGCTGGTTTGTGTGCCTATGTGCAGTTTTGTTTGTGTTTAATGTATTTATATTTAGATCTGTGTAATATTGACATCAAATGTAATTATGTGTATTCATTTAGGAATTGACTTGAAATGTGAAATAGAATAATTATTTAAGATCAGAGTTCCAATGCTTTCTGCTAATCCTATAGCTGTCTTTACATCTTTGCGAAATGTACTTGGAACAATTATTATTTTAATTGACTGTCATTAGCTTAAAATAATTTGTCAGTTAACATAAAAAATGATTTGACATGGCTTTAATTTAGAGGTTTTAAGTGTAACAATTCAGATGGATGAAGCTGATTCTGGTATTTTGAATGGAGAGGCAGAGAGCAAAATATTAAATAATGTCTTAATACGTCTTCAGATGGTTAAGATCCTGATGAGCAAATCTTTTATATTTCACGAAACGACCCCTGAAGTAATTGTAAATATTGATTAGAAGAAACAAATCAATGGAATGATTTTGGATGAGCTTAGCTGGAGCACGGTATTTGTATTCAAACAAGCAGATCAATTAGAATGGAATGGAATGAAATTGCTTTTACTTATCATACATTATGTATGCCCTCGTACTTGCATTTAGTTATTACTTTAATTTGCAAAATTATCTTCAAAACGAGGGCCCGTTGCTAAATTAACATTTCAGAATGACTCGTCTCACATTTTAATTTCGAGAGATGCTGGATTGTTCTTAACATTGTACCTAAAACGTGGAAGTAAATCAATGCTTCTAGTTCTTTCAAACAAACCAGGTGTATTTTCAGGTCCCATTTTACGTACTTTTTTGTGATGATCTTGTGAGGGATCAATACCGTCAGGAGAAAAAACACGAAAGCTTTTTAAAATTAAATTCAACTGTGGCATTCATTTAATGACGTAAAAATCTGAACACGCTGGTAAAAAAAAAATCCCCTCTCTTTTGTGGCATCCTATGATGTCTCTCTGGGTAGATTGATTTCCTCGGCTCATTCTAGAAGGGGACTGGCTGGCTGACTGTGGCCTGATAATGGCTTCCACTAAGCTACAGTGGTAGCCTGTTAGCTGAAGGAGGCCAGAGAGGTGGCGGTGACCCCCTGACCTCCAGTATCCCTGTGCTCCTGCAGATCTCATTACCAGTGGATATGGTGTTGCAAGAGTGGGAGAGGGCAGGGATGGAAAGACCATGGAGGGCTACTGGAAGACTGGAGGCCCAAGCAGAGTGTCAGGCCACCCCTGGCCCAGGTAAGAGCATGCCGAGGGGGCTGGCTGCCCCACACACCACCCCATACCTGATGGAGCCTCCTCATTAGATACAGCACTGGAGTATGTGTGTGTGTGCGTGTGCGTGTAAAACCACAGGGAGAGAAAGAAAGAGATTTGACAGATTGGGGAAAGAGAAGGCTGTTCGCTCTCTCTCTCTCTTTCTCCCTCTGGCTTGGATTGAAAATGCACTGTGTCCATTTCTGTTTTCAGAGAAGCCACTGGTGAGGCCTTGCCTTGCGCCGCACGGCGTCTCCAATCAGTGAACTTGACGCGCCTCTCTGTGTTTGCCATTGGGGCAGAGGAGGCCTGTCCGCTGGCTTGCGATGGCGCTGCCTGTTGTTGAAAGACTCTCTTCGGTGACGGGTATTCTTGGGTGGATAATACGGATCACGTTGTTATTGCTTGAGAATACGCGTAGTCGAGGAGAGTCCTCTCTTCGCCCGATTCGCTGCTGGGGACTGAGATCAGAACCAGACCAAAGTGGCCTCCTGCAGTACCTGTAGGCCTGCAGCCTGCCTGCCTGCCCCTCCGCTGGGCCGCGGCGGCTTGCAGAGACCCATTCAGAACTGACACCATGGTGCTTTTATCCGGAGTGCAGTACGCTGCTGTCTGCCTCCATCCTTGCCTGTCTGCCTGCCTGCCTGCCTGTCTGTCTGTCTGTCTGTCTGTCTGCCTGTCTGCGTGACTCTCTGTTGTATTTTGGGTAACTGGTGTCAACACTCCCTCCCACCCACCACCACCACCTTCCTCCTGCACAGAAGAAGAAGTAGTGTTCTTCTTTGCTGTTTGGTCTTTGTCGCCTAACCCCCTGCCTTGTGTCTGTCTGACAGCTTATTCTGATAACGTTGTGTGTGTGTGTGTGTGTGTGTAACTCTGTACTGTATGTATGCATCCATGCCCCATTCATAGCAGATATGCAACAGCGGGTGTGTGTTCTATAAACAGGATTGTGTCGAGTGTGCCTTTCAACAGAGGGTAGACAGGGGCCTCTCATGCAAATCTATGTAGCCAGTGTATTTATTATCTGTCCTCCAGACCACTCTCTCTTTACCCTTCCTCTGCTCCCTTTTTAATGCAAATTGATGTTGAAATGACATTTATTACGCTGGGCCTTCCACACGAAAGACCAGTTCCGCAAACGTCACCCAAGCCTGGCTCGCCGGCTGAGAAAACAAAATGTCCACCACACAGGCGACAGCTCAATTTATGCATTGAGGAGAGAAGGGTTTTAGATAAACAATTACCACAGGCTCAAATTGACTATAACCGGGTTTTCCGTGTTCCCAGGGATGTGCCATGAATATGGATGGGCTGTCCTTTAGGCTGATGGCACATTCTGAACCTTAACACCCATGTAAAATCCATTTAAACATGTAATGGGATCAACTTGACTTATATACCGTAGGCATGTCCTCAAATATGTCACCTCCCAAGATCTTACATTATACATAGTCCCTTTTCACCAGGAAAATATAGATATATGTTGTAAGCTTATTTATGAAATCTGTAGAATACAAATGAGCATTTAAAATCTTCTTATTCCTTTTGCGCTGTATTATAAATTTAGTTAGTTCATAAAAAAATTCTAAATCAGCACTGAATCATTTACAGTACCTATGCTGATGATAATGAAGTATAATTATACAAAATGTATTACCATTTCTGATTTTCTAAAATTACAATTATTCTTACTTGGCATGCTTTGTCATTATAATTTGTTTTGTTGTAAAAAATAACACTGAATCTGTGTTTACTGTGAGTAGGAGTAGAATTAACCAGACTATCCACTAGGGGAACTCAAAATCTGACAAAGTCTAGAAATACATTTTTCCATCTCCCTTCCTAAATAATATGTTGACATTACTATCAACAATGACTCTTACTTGAAATACTTGAAAACAGACGAGAAAGAAATACATACTTGTGCCTCAGTGTTTTGCTTATTTTATTAAAATGGTAAGATAAGGATTTAGGTAGTACAGTGTATGTGTTCATCACCTACACTGCGCTACAATTGTTTAACATTTCCCCTATATTTCATACCACATATTGCATAACCTTCGTTTATGTTAGCATCATTTCTATGGAATCCATACCTCTGTTAGGTTTGAATAGTTGTATCAGTCATGGTCTGTATGATTTGACACAGTATGTCTTGTAGATATAACAGAAGAAATGCCAAAGCTTATAGTAGAAAGTAAAATGTGCTTCAGTAAAATGTGTTATTGAGTACCATCTGAATTTACATTCTGAAATTTGTCATTTACAAATGTCTAGCTATCAATAAAACAAACACATGTAGATTATTATTGAACAGGAAACTAGGTTTTCTCCTATTCAAATTTACAATACTAAATAGTGTAGTGTTCAGATGTCCATTTGATTTGATTCAATTCACTATACTATATATGGTGTTTCGTAAAATGAATGTATATTTGCCACTTATTGTAATGTGCCTTAAGTCAATAAAATTCAAAGTAAAACACATAACATTGTTTATTTTTGTTATTTATGCTGGATTGACATTACAAAGAATTGAAGCTGATCCAGTCAGGACATTCCCTAGTTCAAAGAGACCTACAGTATCATATCACCTATGATGCAATCAAACCAATTCAAACCAATCTGTCAATCTATCAACCAACAAATCAATACAATTCTATTTCTTAATTCCTTTCATGGCAAGGCCCACTAAAGGGCCTCTTTTGGAGCATGAATCTAATATTGTACGACCAGGAACAAGCAGGAAGCAATCCCAACTGGTATGCCATTCGGTCATTTCAATGTTTTAGACACATTTTCTTATTTTCTTCCAAACCCCATGGACGACCAGACATAAATAGGCCCCATTACTGCCATCCCTCAGAAGCACCAGGTCTGACCTGGATCAGACATTCAACATCTGAGTGTAGCCCAGGATTCAGAGCAGACCAGACTCTCTTCCTGCTGAAAGAGATAGTGGCCGATCACTGATCTACTCTAGTCTTGGTATTTGGATCCTCTTATCTCCAGTCGCCAGATTACCATATTACATCCTATTTAATTTCCCCTGCAAACGCCCAGAGCATCTTAGTATTCCTGTTATCTCATGTAATCCTGTTAAGACAGACTAAGTGCAGTAAACACCTGGTTTTAGAGCCAGAAGCTGTCCATGGCCAAAAATCCCTAAGAAGTGTTACTATCTCCCAGTAAACCCAAAATATCTAAAGGCAAATGTGATTGTGTGAGTTTATTATGTATTTTAAGTACTTTATTTTTTTGTACAATGAGGTATCAGGACATATCTAACAAACAATGTATTTTAGTAACAATACACACTTAAAATAAATTCAATTCAAAAACAAATCAGTGTCCCCGGTAGTTACACAGATTCAAAAAAACGAAAATCCTCTCAAATTCACAAGGACCCCATATTGTTCTTGGCGATGATCTTCTTGTGTTAAATACAGTTGGCCATCTTCCCCACGAGTTTGTGGTGTGATTTAGAACGTCTACTTTTAACAGTGTCTTTCCCTGAGGAGAGGAAAACAGTTGGTTTATTAAGTCTATTTAGCTCTGAAGTTTCCTCATTTAGTGAAGCAGGAAGCCCAGTAACAATTCCATCCTCTCTCCTTCCTTCCCCACTTCCTACAGCAACATTATGGGGTTTCCTCAAACTAGATCTGCAGTATTAATCAATGTTGCTGCAATAGGAAATGCTGCATTTCCGTTCAGCCAGACTTCTTAGCGAGACAAAGACACAAGCAGGCATTGTCTCTCTCTCTCTCTCTCTCTCTCTCTCTCTCTCTCTCTCTCTCTCTCTCTCTCTCTCTCTCTCTCTCTCTCTCTCTCTCTCTCTCTCTCTCTCTCTCTCTCTCTCTCTCTCTCTCTCTCTCTCTCTCTCTCTCTCTCTCTCTCTCTCTCCCTAGGCTTATTGACTCTAATAAAAGACCCGGCTGAGCTTATAGACAGAATACTGTGCGATTAATAACCCATGCCCTACATCTCTTTGAGCGTTTGAAGTGTGTGTGTTTTAATGTGAGAGAGAGTCCACGTGCATGTGTTTAATATGTCTATAATATATCTCTCTTTTGTTTCATAGGTTTGTTTCTGGTGTCAAGTGAGAGTGCAAGACAAGTGGTCTTACTTACCAGTGTCTTCAATAATGGGCCACTATCAAATTCACCTCAGCTCGTTTAAATACGACGTTATGAAATGTATCCACATCACTGGCTCCGAGATGGGAGCTAAGCAATCTATTTAAAAAGCAATTTATTTCTCAGTGTATTGGAGATTGCACAGATTGAATGGGGGAGTCCGATTCTCGGTGGACACCCCTCATCCCATCCCAGACGCAATCACACTCTCTCCTCCCCTTTATCTCACCCCACTTCACAAACTCTCCTGACTAATATTCTTCAGAGAGAACTGCTCAAATAAAATAAAATCAAAAACATTCGCCACGCATTCAATTAAAAGGAACAACCTGAAATGCAAAAGACAAAGGCCAATCACATGTCATTATTGATTGTCCTTTTTCTTAGACGTAATTGCTATTCAGTTATTGTGTTATTGTGGACCGTGTGAAATTTGAAAAGATACGGAGACTTTACGGTTGCACCAGACGGCAGTGAATATGACTTGATGTTTTGGATCGAGGGAGCCTGGCTTGTCTCGTGGCCTTGTGATGGGGTAGTGTGGCTGTTAATTGCGTTGCAGGTCTCTATGTGTCATTCAGGCGGACGAGGAACGCAGAAACGGCTGGACCTGCCTCACACAAGGGTGCATGACACACACACCGTATTTTTCTCCTCTCTCTCTCCCTCAAAGGAGGGGCGCAGCGTTATATGGCTGATGTGACTTCCTGCGTCTTATGAAAGAGAAGGAGTCGGACGAGGGAGGGAGGGACAGGGAGAGAGAGAGAGAGAGAGAGAGAGAGAGAGAGAGAGAGAGAGAGAGAGAGAGAATGTAACAACATATGATGAGTTTGATATTCCTTCCACCAGCCCATGTTTCTCTCCTGAGGAAGACTCAGAGAGTGGTACAGTCCTCTCTCTAGTCATGTGTGTCCGTCCACAGAAGGTGCTCCATCATTGTGTGAACCGTCTCTGTCACTGGTAGACAAGAATTCTGAGACTCACTAGGGACCAGTCTTACAGTTCACAGATGCACTACACTACATCACTACAGTACACACACATACACACACACACACACCATTAGATTCCAGGGTTTTCTTATACTGAGAGAGGCTATTGTATTATGAAACAATGTGTTTGTTTTACATGTTCAGTGTGTTAACATTTGCACTTTTTTATTACATTTACATTTACATTTAGCAGACGCTCTTATCCAGAGCGACTTACAGTAAGTACAGGGACATTTGCCCCGAGGCAAGTAGGGTGAAGTGCCTTGCCCAAGGACACAGCGTCAGTTGGCATGACCGGGAATCGAACTGGCAACCATCGGATTACTAGCCCGATTCTCTCACCGCTCAGCCACCTGACTCCCTTAATGTGTGTATATATGTATATATACATATACATATACAATGTTTAATTATTATTGTAATAACTATTATTAGCTGTGGTAGTATTAAAATAATTCTTATATTATTTGCAATCTTGCTTTGAAATGATTTTCTACTGGCTTGCTATGATAATAGGCAAATTGGTCTGGGCCAGAGTACGTAACCACTTATACTGAATAGGACAGGGACGAGGCTGGGCATGCTCTATCTAATAATGGATTAATGAGCTCTTTTGGGGAGACAGAGCGGTTTACCTTGTGTGTCAGATTTGATGGCGTTTGCTCTGGACGCCATTCACATGCAAAACAGGGGCATCTAGCCACTTGGCCCCAGAGCAGAAATCTATAGAGTCCCCAGATACACACACACACACACACACATACATGCACACACACCCTTACACGCACACATGGACACATCTTGCCACTTGGCCCCAGATACACACATTCACACACTCTCACACACACACACATACACACTCATAGACAGGCACACATCTTGCCACTTGGCCCTAGAGCAGGAATCTATAGTCTCCAGACACCCCACTACCCACTCTGAGAACGTGTGAGAAAATCCACCATCTGTATCCACCAAGCTGTACGGCTGGGTTTGAACCATCCCAATGAGAGGAAACGTCATCAGCATCGATGTTTGGAAATGTGTTATCAGACTGGAGATGTATTGAACAAAGTCCAATGCACGTTGATGTCATGTGAGTGCACAACATTCTCAGGCAATATTTTGTTGTTTGGTCGTTTCCAAACTATTTGTATATGAATGATTTTATGAATGTGTTTTTCGCTGTGAAACTGCAATTTCTTTTTTCGATGAAAATAAAATCAGTGTTCCGAAGGTACGTTTCCTGAGTCTGTTTTTTTTGCTCAACACCTTCGGGTATTTAGCTCTACTCCCCTGCCCCTGACACCCTCTTTCAACGACTCTCTCCCTCTCCCACCCCCACCCCATCCACTCACCGCCGAGTAGCCTCTCCCAGAGCCTGCCTCACCTCACTTCCTCTCCAAGTGCACTCCCCCCCCCCCCTCCCCAAAAATAAAAACCACCCCACCTGGCTCAACCCCCCTCAGCCCCCCTCAGCCCCCCTCAGCCCCCCTCCCCAGCCGTGCCCTCATCATGCCCGGGTGGAGGCGAGCCCTTGTGTGGCCGTTCTGCGAATCAAAGGGATGCGAAGCGAGTGCCTGACCCCGCCCGCCGGGGGCACCTCTAGTGGGCGAGCTCTAATGAGGGTCCCGCTAGTGATGAGGGAGAGGGGGTGGGAGGTGGTGGGAGGTGGGGGGGGGTCTCGTCAACGAGAGGCTTCATCAGAGACCGGGGGGATGGGCAGGGGGGTTGAAGAGGTGGGGGGGGGGCTGCCCCGCTCTCAGACTGTGCACGGCCGCGGCAGTCATCTTGTGGCCGTCTGAGGAAACGCGTGGGCTGAACGCGCGGCGCGCGTCGGCCCCTCGTGGGCCGACGCGGGCCCCCTTGCGGGCCCCCTTGCGTCCCGACAACGCAGTCCGATGCAAAAGCCCACGCGTTAACCGCGCGGCCACGTGTGTGTGTTATGAAAGACGGCGTGTGAAATTCCGCACGTGCGAGTTCACCGTTCGGAATGTGCTCGTCCTTATATGGACGCACAGTCGGGAACAGGATGTCGAGACTCGAGTGAGCTGTCCTTTTGTCTTTCATCCTATCCAACCCACTTCCGAGTAGGCAAAGGGAGCTGTCATCCAATGACTAGTGTGGACATCAGCATGAGGCCTTCCACTCATGTTCCCTGAGCGAGGGCTGATCACAGTCAAACACTTGGTCATGATGGTAGTGTGTGGATCCAGACTGTGCCCAGCCAGGCCCAGCAGTCCGGCATAGCCCAGCTCCAGCATAGCCCAGCTCACCCCTACACAGCCCAGCCAGCTCAGCACAGTCCAGCACAGTCCGGCCCAGACTGGACATGCCCAGACCAGCCTGGTCCAATCCAACACAGCCCAGACCAACCCAACCCACCCTAGCCCAGCCCAGCCCAGCCCAGCCCATCTCTCTCTCCAGCAGGTTAAACACAAGCAGATGGAGAGTGTCACGGGCCACTCCTCAGAGCTGAATTAATGAGCAGTTATGGCAGCTGACACATCAGTTTTACACTGATCTGCAATTAAGAATAACACTTCATTTTGGAGCGTACGCCCGCCCGCCCGCCCATACCCCTCCTCCTCCCCTGCACAGTCCAGCTACTTGTGGTTTAATTCCTGTTATCTGGAGAGTGTATTTTGTGGAGGTGTAGAAGTTGGGAGGGAACTGCAGGTGTCCAGGGGAAATGTGGAAGATGCGAGAGGTGGAGAGAGACAGATGTGGTCTGTTTTTTTCCTCCTCGCACATACAGTACGTGACACACGCTCCACCCTGACGTCCACGTGCCGTGGACTGGAGCTTTTTTTTCAATTTTTTCTTCTCCTCTCTCAACCGTGAAAAACGAGAACCAAAAAAAAAATCGGAAAAAGCGTCGAAGACACATTCTTTATCTGCCTCTCTCTCTTTCCGTCTCTCCTTCTCACCTTTCCTCATGCACACGCGAAAGCCACCGAGGTGTGCTAAGGTGCACTGTTGCAGCTTCTTTCCTGACTGTTTCATCATGGAGGTAGGATAGTGGAGTTAGAATGGGCTGGTCGTGTTGGTTCGCGTCTGTTTACACAGGAAAAACACCCACAGAGACCACTAAAACCCACACCGGAGGGTTGGCAATGCCCTTCACATACTTTATTTCGGTCTTTATTCCTGTATAGTCGTTCATGTTTCTGTAGTATGAACACGGTACGCTGCAGTGCAGCAAGACAGCAGAGATTTAAGGAGCTCACTTTCTGTACGTGACTCAAGATCTCTAGAACCAGAAGAAGAGGGGTTTGTTTATAGGATCACACACACACACACACACACACACATGTATTTATTAGCATTTTACAGGATTGCGGTGCATGTTTGTGTTCTTGTGTTATTAACTCTCCTTGATAAAAAGAACAGCATGAAAATGATCTGATTCCGGAATTGTCCTTGTTTGTACGGTGTTTGTACCATTTTGATATGCACTAAAGCATCTCACCGTATCTCTATTATGTTTGTGTTTTGTACAAAGCCCTACATTTCCAAACAGTGTGTTCCTTTAGTGTGACATGTTGCATTTAAACATTCAGCATTGCATGATGCAAGCATAACTCTTTCAACATTCACTAGCCATCGAAATGTGGGTCCATCAAAATGAGATACGCATTTTTGCTGTAACAATAATTGCAACTTTAAAAGATGGAACTCATTTGCGTTGCTGACAGTTATTAAGTCTTCACTTATGGAACACAATATAGTTGGCATATTCAATTTCTTGATTACACAATTAAAGTGCTTTTGTTACATTGGCCAGGAAAATAATCTACTTTGGCCATTTGCTGAGTCCCAATTACGTGGAAAGTGATACTTCCTTCAGCTTCTCTAGATTCCTCCTTGTCTGTGATTTGTAGTTCATCACTGTTTTCAATTCAAACCTGCCTGCCATTCAAACCACCTTGGATAGATTAACAGTGGGTTGTAATTCACTTTAGTAAAAACTGCATTTTCTTCTTGTTTTTCTCTACCAGGGAATCAAAAAGTCTGGAGTCTAAAAAGTGTAGACGTGGGAATTAATTTCTTGACGAATTTACACAAACACTATTCAACTGGCAGATGTGCAAAATGACCCCATGTTCTTGTTATTTTGTACTGTACACCAGTTTTAAATGAATTGGCTAATGTTTTATTTCTCCGGCCAATCAATCTTTTGTTTAATAAATGTTGCATGCAGTGAAACACTTGATCCTTGATCCACCAAGTCTTTGTTGAGTAAAACACACTACCATTCTGTTAGGATTTCTAACAGAAGCTGCTCCTCATGATAGTGGAGAGGGGCTTTGAGAGAGCTGTGTGTATAAGGAACGGCCGGCCAACAGATTAGACAGGTCTTGTCCTGCACTACAGTATGTCTCACTGCTAAAAAGACACAATCATCAACACCAACCATCGGTTCCGACCCTCTTAGAGATCTGGATAAGTGAACCACCACCACCAGCCTTAGCAGAGCTTTCCACAACACTGGCCCCGTTATTAAGACAGGCATGTGTCTTCTTGGCTGTGGGCTGATCAAAGACAAGAACAGGAACCCCTGGTAGGATCACAGCTATGGTTGTGGCTATTGACAAGGCCTGGGTCAAATACCATTTGCAACCCTTTTCGAAATCTTTTGGGATCCAGGTCTTCTATGAACCTATGAAGTGAGTGTAAACACGCGCACACACGCTCGGGGAAGGACCTCCAAGGGCTGGTGAACTGGAACGAGAGGTCATGTCATAGAGATTGACCGGAGGACAGGGTGGCTGAATGATCACTCACTGAGATGAAACATCTGCTCCGCACACACGCACACACGCGCACGCACACCCACGCACGCACACGCACACACACACACAGTGAGCCAAGGACAGATCACTCCGAGGACCCGTAATAGTGTAAAGGTGCACAGGACCAATTAGATTACAGCTCAATTACCTGCGAGATATGAGACAGATAAAACAGGATGAAAACGATAACGGTTCCAGCGTTGACCTCACGCCATGCAGACTGATGCTACAGTCGTTGACGATTATCATGATTATTATATTATTGACCGTACGGGATGTGGACATTGATGATCTATCGTCGAGGTTATATGTTCACAATATCTCTGTAGCAAGCAATCAACTGCGATTGGGTTAGCATGCGTTTCTCAAAGGAGGGGACTGACACATCCCTGCGGTGTGAGACTGTTGTGATGACTGCGTGACGTGGATAAAGAAAGCCCATCGTGTCCAAATGAATAAAGAGCAGAGAGAGAGAATGAAACTGTTTTCAGTTACTATAATCAGTGCTTTGTTCACGAGCAGTGAATATATTGCTGTGATTTGAGTGTTTTCGGTTGTTAACAATATAAAGAGTGAACCTAGCAACCGGTTTGTGATTAGTCCAGGAGAAACACAGAACAATACAATCAAAGCCCAGAGGACCAACAATTAGAATTTCAATGTAGGTCCTAGTGCTCACATCAGCATTTCAACAATGTGAAAAAATTACATTACCCAAAGAAAATGTATTCCTAAATAAATACATGTTCCTAATTGTGGGGGCAGTTATTTCTTTCTATTATAGTATTTTAATTTGAAGCCAGACCAGCCCACTATTTTAAAATACACACATGAACATGCGTCTTGCCTTGAGGCGGTTTGTGAAGGAAAACACCCCTATAAATGTATTTCATCATATTATTTATGCAGTTTTACTGTCGGCTTCACCGCACTCTACTGTCCAGACAAACAACAGTAACAGACAAAAGCATGTCTTATTGTCTTCAAGGTCACAGAGTTTGCAGGCTCGTGTTCAGAGCTGGCGTCAGGGAGCGGGGAAGGGGACCAGCAGTCTAGTGGGTCTTCTAACCTGTGATGTGCGCCGGCTCTTTGTGTGTGCTCTGCTGGGGCGTGTGTGTGTGTGTGTGTGTAGGGGGGTTGGCGTGAGAGGACCCTCGGGCTAGGACACTGCCCAGGTGGGATGCCAGAAAAGCTTGGGGGGTGGGGGGGGGGGGGTTTGAGTGTTAGATCTCTTTGTGGTGTGAGGTGTGTGTGTGAGCATTTGTGGGGGGGGGGGGGGGGGTGCAGCTAAGGTCTGAGAGTCAGTGTGTGCATGTGTGTGTGTGTGTCTAAGAGAAAACGTGTGAGTGTGAGGATGTGCGCGTGCGGGTGTGGAGTGTACGGTGACGTGTCTATGTGTGTGTGTGTATTGTGATGTGTGTGTGTGTATTGTGATCCGAGGCTCTCCATCCGGCAGGCCCATGCCGAGCCTGAGAGCCCATCGCCCGCTGGGCTGCAGGACAGGAGACGAGTATCTGATTGGTGGAGATCTGATGGGGCCGACGTGTCAGGAAAGCACATGACGAGGGAGGGGGAAACGACCGGAATAAAAGAAGAGAAGGACTGGGGGGGGGGGGGGGGGGGGCAGAAGGAGAGCTGATGACAGATCCCCGTAGAGAGAGAACTTCTCCAAAGCGTCAAGAGGAAAGATGACACTCGCTCGGCCATGGTTTGATGGGATTCAGGAAAGGTTATGGATCCTGTCACACAGCCGTGCCGGGAGAGGCTGAACACTCCAGTCCCAGAACACATCTTTTCCCTTCGCCAACCAGTAAATATCATCTATTATTAATCATTGTTGTGCTTGCTGGTATTAGTGCCTTGACGCTCACACACACACCCACACACATGCGCTCGCTCTGGCCCCGCCGTGCGAACACACACACGTCACGAGCGCTGCGTGCTCACGCGACGCTAAGTGCGACGATGTGCGGCCCATCCCCTGCGACAAGTCTTGGAATGGCGCCGCCCCACTCGAATGCGATTGGCCGACATGGACGGCCGTCATCGCCGTCCACAGAATGGCCTTTCCAGTCGGAGACAGTCTCTGTAGTGAAGAGGTCTCTCGCTCGCCACTGATGAATTAACAATCGTGAAGGATTAGAAACAAATGATTACGATCTTACTTGATACTCGGTTTCGACTGTGGTGAGCATATTGATCGATGTTTGATCTGTGATCTTTGATCTCTCCCCTGCTGTAGCGGTGCATGAGGACATGACTCAAAAGCGGGGGGAAAGGCATTGTGAAATGCGCAGGCATTTCACAATGCCTGCGCGCATTTCACAATGCCTGCGCCCAGACAAACCACCGCCCAAAAACTGTCTGCGTCACTAGAGGGAGTCAGGTGGCTGAGCGGTTAGGGAAACGGGCTAGTAATCTGAAGGTTGCCAGTTCAATTACCGGCCGTGTCAATTGACGTTGTGTCCTTGGGCAAGGCACTTCACCCTACTTGCCTCAGGGAGAATGTCCCTGTACTTAATGTAAGTTGCTCTGGATAAGAGCGTCTGCTAAATGACTAAATGTAAATGTAGATTACTGATAAAAGGTCAAGATATCCCAGAGTGTTTCACACCATGCAACTCTGTACAAGGAAGTACAAAGAGTTGATGCAGTTATGACCCTTCCCAAAAGCTCTATCTTAGGATTGGTCAAAGCCATCTGTTATACAATGTTTTCCGGCCATGCTTGCTGAAGTCAGTTTGGGTGTCACCTCACCTGACCTGGGTTCTCGGGGAGAGGTCGATCTCCTCCCTCAACATGATACTATATAACTGCCCATCATTCTGTATTCATTGTCCAGACCTCTGAGATACTCAATTTGGGTGCGCCAGGCATTCGAACCTTGCAGGTCTGCATATAAATACTTTGATCGTGACTTGAACTTGTATTGTATTTGCTAATTGATTTGACTGACTTTCATGGTGGTACAAGGTGCCTAAGACAGACTTCTTCAGGAGCAGGCGTCACACAGGCTACTTCAAACACATTGTTTGGCTCTATGGAAAGCTGCTGTTGCTGCTCTCTCGCTCTCTCTCGCTCTCTCTCTCTCTCTCTCTCTCTCTCTCTCTCTCTCTCTCTCTCTCTCTCTCTCTCTCTCTCTCTCTCTCTCTCACTGTTGAACTAACGAGGTCTCCCACCTCTCATCCCCCACCAGGCTCCTACAGCTACGACTGAAGATAATGGGCTCCGGGGCTCATTCTCTGTGTGTCCACACGGAGGATACTGTTGGGGTGATGTGTGTGCCGCTGATGTGGCGGTCCTCTTGGCCAACGCACACTCCCGCGCCAACGATGTCTGATATGCACACGCTTAATCTCTCTCTCACACACACATACGCACTCTATCATACCGCAACCGCACGTATGATCTCGCACACGCACGCGCACACAACACGCAAAGCACAAACAAACACACGCTCGCACGCCAACGATCCCCGCAATGCACACTCAAAAACCCTCTCTCACACACACACACACACACACACACTCTCTCTTATACCGCAAACGCACACATGATCTTGCACACGTACGTGTGCAGGACAGTCCAGTGAGGTGGTGATGGCCCCAACAGCACTGCGTGGCGTGCTGTGTGGACTCACACCGACGTACCTCTCACCCCCCCCCCGCCACCCCCCGCCACCCCGCTGAGTCATCACAGTCCGCATGTCGAGAGAGAGAGAGAGAGAGAGAGAGAGAGAGAGAGAGAGAGAGAGAGAGAGAGAGAGAGAGAGAAGAGAGAGAGAGAGAGAGAGAGAGAGAGAGAGAGAGAGAGAGAGAGAGAGGGGGGAGAGAGAGAGAGAGAGAGAGAGAGAGAGAGGGGGAGAGAGCTCCTGCCAGCGCGCGTGTACGTGTGTATATGTGCTTGTGTTTTGCCTGACTGTGAAGCTCTGTGTGAGTGGGTGGGTGGGTGGGTGGGTGGGTGGGTGGGTGGGTGGGTGGAGGGGTAGGATGGACGTGGGTTGTGTGTGTGTGTCTGTCTGTGTGTGTCTGTGTGTGTGTGTGTGTGTGTGTGTGTGTGTGGGTGTAAGAGAGAGAGAGTCTGCATATGTTTGAGAGTAGGAGAAGGGAGGAGAGAGGAGGGGGGGAGGGATTAAATGTGCATAATCGATTTCTGACCTGTCCTTTGGCCTTGTGGAGAGAGAGAACACATTATCCCCGGACAAAATGCCAAGTCACTGCTGTCCTGCAGAACCTGAAAAAAGCAGCACAGATAAGAGATGCATAGATGGGTTCTACCTCTTATACAGAAAACACCAGACTCTACAGGAGGCACATGGCACTCTAAGGAATATTTCAAAGTCAACCATTCAGAAAGATGTGCCCTCGCTCCAATGACAAATCAAGTGAACATTGCATCTAAAGAGGCCTTGTACATTCATCACGTCCTCCCTTGTTCTGCATGCATTGACCACATGGTTATGAGTTGCATTGATGAGATGAATCAAGTGAATGGTGAACGCTCTTTTGAAGTAGAGAGAGAGAGACTGAGTATACGCAGAAGTATGTATAAAGCTGTGATTAACATTACTGTAATGAGAAATATTTCTGTAATTGCACCTTTGCTTTGGCAATATGAACATTTTGCTCTTTCGTGCCAATAAAGCCCATTGAATTTAAGTTAGAGAAAAAGAGAGAGAGGGGTGTGTGTGTGTGTGAGAGAGAGGTCATGGTCAGTCACCTTTACAGGTGGACCACCAATCCACTTTCCTCCTCCCATATCCGTTTTTACCAGCACTAGTGACATCACATCTATCGTTTGTCTCCGCTTCATTCTACACGACGACAGCATCCCCTTCATGGTGGTCAACGCTGCCCTCAGAAGGTAAACAGTATTGGATGGCAAAATGTGTGTGTCACGGAGAAATCGATAGGCAGTGTGTTTGGCGTGCTGGACCATATACATGCTGCCATGTTAAATCTACACGTTTCACAAAGGCTTGTCCACAGGGACGTGAGTAAGCAGAAAATAAAGTGACACTGTATTGGTTTAAAAGTGTCATGTTATTGTTTAATGTGTGTGTTGTTACTATACATGCCTAACATACCAATTGGGATTTGTAAAATTTTCTGAAAGAAATTAGAACATATTCTCCGGCCACATAGAACATATTCTCCGGCTTCACAAGCTCCAAAAATGATCTACCCCAGAAAATTAATCACCGTTAATTAAAACGTTTTAAGAACCGGACCCACGGCCAAGTCTTCACTGACATTGATGTATTTTGTTCGCGAATACAGACTGCAACAGGAGAAATCTTTCAGCTACATTTCATCAGAGTGAGCAACGACCACAGGCAGCAAGCATAAATTACCTGCTGAATTAAGGCAGAGATAGTGCACGCGTGTGATTTAATGCATGTGTATTATGTATCAACGTATGTCTAATTTGGAAGTTATTAATTTATTCGCAATAAATAATATTTGATTTCAAGTCACTCGATCTTCCTCTGCGGTTTTACTGATGTATCTTATGTAGCTTTTTTTGTTGGCCTATTTCACTCTGAATGAAGTCATCACCACGCCTTCAACAAATCGAAGGAAGTTCCACAACTTTTTTTACCCATCATATCGGGATATACCATTTCAAGCTGTACCATATGAATAACATAATTAACACCCGAAGTTCTGCGGTTGATTTCGACTGCCTTTCAATGTCTATTCCCTAAAGCGAAATCATAATAAACGCTTTAGTAAAAAACGCTGGTCTATGAGATGAGGGATTTGGGTTAAACTGGCTGTGCGCGTGCCTCTCTCGGACTGGTCTAGTCCACCCCTTGCGCCGAGCAGCCTGCTCTGTAAACAGTGCTTCAAGAAATCAAACAGGTTACCGACGTTGTACAGTACGTGTTTGTAGAGATTTCACCTCGCTTCTTTCGTTAAACAAACACAATTGAAAGTAAGCAAATGGCTAGAATGCTGAGCAAGGATCTTCTGGATATCGAGGTATAGCCATACTGTAAATTCAATGTCGTATTCTGCTCTCAAAATGCAATGTCATCTCAAAATGTTAATTAAAGTAGCTTCTGTTGTATTTTGCGTTTCCACTTGTGATAACAATTTTAAGAGATGCCATTATTGCTGGTTGTCTAGAACAATGATGCGCTTGTAACTGAGCTTACAGTAGCCTATGTTCACTAACCTGTACAAAGACGCAAACAATTGTTCCTTTTAATATATTTAACTAAATGATGATTGCGATTCGTAAAGTGGAGACGTCATTCGGAGTTTTCACTGTTTGGGGCACTCCGTGTCGAGATGCCTTGTTTAAAGTTATTGTGGCAAAGTTTATTGCGTGGGTGTTTATCTCTTGAGTTGGCCAAGTTTCTTTTAAGTATGTGACAACATCCCTATTTAAGCGTTCTACAGCACGTAGCATATGAGTATTTCATTCGTGACTTCTGAACTTGAATTGTATGTGGTGGCTGATTTCCAGTGCATGTTTGAGCATCTTGCAGAAGCAGGCTACTGCATAGCAAACTTATCATCGTTATTGTCTTATGAATGCTGCGGCATTCTGGACTAAAGTCGAATTTGCATTGAATGCAATTTTGAACAGTTTCCCCAATGCAATCTCTTTGGTGAAAATATGATGTCAGCAACCCTGCTTTATGTGCGTATCCTGCCGACCATAACATAAGTGGATTCTATTCATCCAAAGTAATCTTATTTTCCCAGGGCTATTAGTTGTGATTATGAGACTGTATGTACAGTAGACTGCAGCTTAGTAAGGTAATAATACGAGGCACGAGGTACGCATTGAAACACAGGACCGGCCATGTGGACGTCACAAGATCCAATAACTCGTTGCTGTATGTTGAATTTCTGTGTATGCTGTAGGTAAAGGCCGGCTTAAAACGCACAATGCGTTTGTACAGGCCTCATGAATGGCAATTGGAGTTGAACTAAGGACCTGCTAATGCTGCTTAGCACAGCGTTTTTTGCACACTAATGTTAATGTGACTGTTGTGGAATGTTTGTACTGTCAACTCAACCTTGTGGAGTACAGACACGCACTAACTCTTTATGTGGATAATCCCAAGTAAATCAACCTTAGATGCTGATTGTTAGTAATGACATTTTAACAGCATGGCAGCTACATCTATGTTGATTTTTAACCCATGGTTAGTGTTAAGGTTAATGTGAGTTACAATGTTCATTAGCCATTATCTATTTTACTGTCTAGAAATAGACATTATAATTGAAATGTTTCCAGATACAATTACAGACTATTTGATTGGTCATTTTGGATGGTTTGTTGTAATTAGAACACATGATAAAATCTGCCAAATCACTCAGGCCCTGCTATAAACTCTCAGTTACCATAGTTAACGATTAACCACTACCAAACATTTTCATTTGAAGATGTGCAAAGGTCTGTCCTAAGATGAACCTGACTGAATCTGCACTGTGGCGAACTACTGAAAGCCTTAAACAGGAAGTAAATCATCCAATGACAAGGCCAGCTGTGGAAGGGAGACATCCTCCAAGCACAACAAGGAAGATATTGCTTAAAGGAAAAGGAGTCCCTTTTCACGCTGTTGTTGTAGCAGACCCTCTTGTCTCCTGGAAACTGGGGGTGGGGGGTTCTGTATCCCTAACTTATATTTTCAGCTGGCTGAGTCAAGTGAGTCCAGACCTTTACAGAGGCATATTGCTCTGAGCCAAGGGCTTTTGTTAGCATCTTTCTGATCCTAATGGCTTCAGTGGCAAGACCTTAGGCTTGGCACAGCTACTGTACTTATGACTGCAACTAAATGACTCCTGTATGGCTTCCTAGACGACTGTCTTGCTGTCTGGCTGACTGGCTGGCGGCCTGTTCTCCTGCCACTGCAAATGGCTTTTTAAATCTCATAATAATTGCCATCTCTGGTGCAATTAAATTCTCCATTCATGCTGCCGTCCTGTCAAATGTCTTATTTTAATATCCACCAACGTCACTACTGCTCCTTCTCTTAAATACGAACAGAAAGAGAGGACGACAGAGAGAGACCCCTGTGTGTGCGCGTGTGTGTGCGCGCGCGCGCAGCGTGCGGATGTGTATTCATGTGCGGAGATTAATGAGGAACCTTCTGGACTGCCATTTGAGTTCATTAAAAAGGCCCGCAGACGTACGGAGCGACATTTAAACAAAGAGGTATGACTCCTGTGGCACGGGCCCTGTCTTCCTTGTCCTCTTCCTCCCCCTCCCCCTCCCCCATCTCTGCAGGCCCCACTGTAACCCCCCCCCCCCCCTCCTCTTCAGCTTGTCAGAGCCGCACAAAAAATTACGGCACGTTAAGGAAAAGATGCAGGCTTTCGCTCCGGGCGCCAAGGACGTGTTTGGTAGCCGTGATGCTGTTCAGCGCTGAGGTGCTCTGCAGCCTCTGTTATGGACGGTTTCGTGCAGGCCTCGTGTAAGCTTACGAAGGGGTTCGTTAAGGCGCTGTGCTTTTTGGTCCATGGCTTGGCTGCCTAAGGAGGCCTAACAGGATTAGATGCTCAGATGTACGGTGAGGGGGGCAGTGTTACTGAACAGACCTTGGATGCAGTCACTCTTCCAGGAAGCATATTGCTCTGAAACAACCAGTTAGAGGGAGTTGATGTTGGGCATTGCTTCTGATTATCTTCAGCATCTTGCTGAGTGTACAGCGCCAAGGCCCTGCACTATCTCAAACGCACACACTCACTCACACACACACACACACACACACACACACACACACACACACACACACACTCACGTACACAAACGGGTTGCACCAGGGCCAGTGGAGCGGTAACTGCACTCCCGGCCAAGTTCTCTCAGATTGCGCTTTTAATCAATCAACAAAGCAGTGATCATCCATGGCTTGACAGACAGAGAGGGAGAGATGAAAGGAGGAGAGGGGGAAAGAAAGACTGGGGGGACAGAAGGAAGAGAGAGAGAGAGATAGAAAAGGGAACGAATGAGGAGAGATGAAAGAAACCGAGAGACGTGAAGACAGGAGGAAGAGAAAGGAGGAGTGAGGAGAGGGATGAGAGAGGCATCGCATCAGATGTGTGTCTGTGCTGTGTTTGTGTGTGTGTGTGTGTGGGGGGGGGGGTACACACCTGCATGTGTGTGAGTTTGTGTCTGTGTTTTTGTAAGTGTGTGTGTGTATGTGTGTGTGGAGGGGGTGTGGGAGGGTGTGGGAGGGTGCGTAATGTACACACCTGCACGCGTGTGAGTCTGCTCTTGTGTGTGTGTGTGTGTGTGTGTGTGTAGAAGCACGCACATCCGAGTCTCATGTCCTCCTCTTCTCCCTCCGCTGCACAATTTACTGCCACCTCCGTACCCCGGGGGGCTGGGGGCTGGGGGGGTTGGGCGGTTGCGGCACACGCTCACCTGATCACATGTGACCCCCACTGTCTGCTGCAATCTCTGTCCGCTAACTCAAGCCCCCCGGCTGCAGTTCATAGCTCACAGCCCCCCCAGGCAGGCACACAGCCCTGCCTGTCTTACACACCCCCATAGCATGTGGCATATTGAACCAGGGTTTAAAAATAACCAAAACAATCATTTTTACCTCCTTTACTGGTAGTATTCGCTCTCGCCGTCCACTTCCTTCCTGTCGTTCTCTCTGTCCGTTCCTCCATCTCACTCCCTGTCTGCTCACTCTCTGCCTCTCCGCCATATCTCACTCTCTCTCTTCCACTCTCACTTTCTCTCTCTCTTCCACTCTCACTTTCTCTCTCTCTTCCACTGTTTGTCTTCCACTCTCTCTCTCTCTCTCTCTCTCTCTCTCTCTCTCTCTCTCTCTCTCTCTCTCTCTCTCTCTCTCTCTCTCTCTTTCTCTCTCTCTCTCTCTCTCTCTCTCTCTCTCTCTCTCTCTCTCTCTCTCTCTCTCTCTCTCTGTGTCTCTCTCCATACCGAGAGTGTAGATAAGGGCCTCAGACTCGGTCATCAAGCCCTGGTTCCTGTTGCAGTTCATTTACTTCTGCTTCTCTGCTAATTGTTTTCCTGAGCCTCCACTCGTCCAGGGACACTTTTCAAAAGGCCACATAATGAGGCTCTGGCACATATTACCCACATTAAACTGGGCTGCTGGGGAGAGAGCTATGCTTATTCCTGCCCATCCTTAGTATTCCCTAGGCTCTTCTTCTCTCTCCCTCTCTCTCCCATTTCCTCTGTCTCTCACCCCCCCCCCCCTCTGTCTCTCTTATCCCCCCTCTCTCAAACAGTTTCTGTTGTTTTCTCTCTCTTTTCTTTTTTTCTCTCCCACACACATGCTAATAAACACACACACACACACACACACACACACAAACCAACTCTCTCATGTTTGGTCTGCGTTCTACGGACCAGAGCGAGCGTGCGTGCGCGCGTGCGTGTGTTGTGTGTGTCCTCCTGCTCGCCGCGTCCGTGCCCACATGCCTGCATGTCTGTGTGGCGGTGCCGCTGCCAGTCACATGGATGCAAGTGATATGTGCTGAGGGAGGGACTGGCATCTTCCACTGGAGACATCCTGTTCCGGAGGAGGCTGGCCAGATGGCCTGTGATATTCAGCTGAGAGAATACAAGCTGAATCTGGTGAAGGGGAATCAATCGATCGAGCTTTTTTGATGTTCACCGTAGAGTACTTGTTAGAGCTGGGTTTTAAGCAGATAAGCTACGATTTTTGAGTCAACAGATTTCATTTCAGGGCCAAAACCGGTTATTTTTTCCCCGTTTTTTTTTTCTTTCTTCCCAGAGGCAGCAAAGGACTGCTAGTGTTGACAACACAAGCTGCAGTCTCCCCCTCTCTGAGAGGGGTCAGGAACAGGACCAGAACAGGATCTGCAACAGAGAAGCAGCTTCTACTGCTGACTTAATGCAGAGGCACAAGTTGCACCTGATTGAGATGAGATATCCTATGAATGTGTGTATGTGTGTTTTCGTGTTGTGTGATGGGGTGTATTTGTGTTTTATGTAGCGTGTGTGTGTGTGTGGGGGGGGAGGGTGTATATTTGTTTTATGTAGTGTGTGTGTGTGTGTGGGGGAGGGTGTATATGTGTTTTATATTGCATGTGTGTGTGTGTGTGGGGAGGGTGTATATGTGTTTTATATTGCATGTGTGTGTGTGTGTGTGTGTGTGGGAGCGGGGGGGGATGAGGGGGGGGCTTGTATTTTGTGTGTGGGTATGTGTGTGTTCCTGCATAAATAGATGCGTAAGAGCCCATCGTGTCCTCAATCCGGCCCCAGTCTGACCTGGTGGACTGCCCGGGTCTGTAAGCCTTTCTCCAGTCCAGGCTTGGACTGGGTAAGCCGGCTACCACCGGCCAATCCCTGCCCACCACATCCACACCCATTCCAACATGGACGCCTTACCAAACGGCCTGCTTGTTGTTGTGTGTTGTCATTTCGACCTCGCCCTGAAGGGCCATGAGTGGAGGCAGATCCTGTAGGTGAAGTGTAGGCGGAGCACGCAGTCACAAGATCCATAGGCGCCCTCTGTTGACGCGCTTTCCGTTAATCAAATATGGCCATCACATGACAGGATGCAGAGGAGAGCCGGGGCGTGCATCAGTCAGGGGCATGCTGAACCCTGAGTGGCTGTTGACATGATGCCCTCATTATGGAAACGCTCCAGAGTGTGTTATTGGGTTAGACTGCGATTTCCTCTCGGAACAGCTGGTCTTCTGTTTGTTTTCGCTCACGCTAACAGAGCCGGTATCGTCTGGATCCGTTTGTCAGGTGTTAGATGCCACTGTTTGAATTACGCTGAGAAACTCTTTTTGGGGCTGTGTAATTCACGCCATGGTTCCGGGTCCCGCTCTTGACGTTGGAATATTTTGTGTCGTGAGTACACACTGCAGCAATTTACAAGTTATTTTTCAGGTCAGTGTGACACTTAATACAGTAGTCAGTCGTTTAAAAAAAATATATATATATATCAACGGACTCTCTTCACAGCACAGAACAAATTACATTCCTGTTCTATATTTAATATTGCTGACCCCATAGGGTTGTTGTTCTATCTCTCCGACCGGGGATCAATATGTGGAAATTCCTCTATTGATCCGCTGCAGAGGTGGGTGTGTGTGCGGTACCGCAGAAGTGCCCACTCACTCTCAACCCTCACTCGCCTCCTCCAGCACATCAGCGACATCACATCCTGTCGGACGGATGACGACGACAAATGGGAGGATGATGAGGGGGGAGGAGGAGGGGGAGGAGTGGGAGGGGCGTGCATGTGACAGACCCAGAGCTGAGTTGGCACTCTCTCGCTCTCTCTCTCTCGCTCTCTTGCTCTCTGTCTCTCTCTCCCCCTGCGTGTCCTGAAGATGGTCCCATCTGCGAGCGGGATACTCGACGATCCAACTCAGCCTAACACCAGCAACGGTGTGATTCGCTCGAAAACTGTCACCAGGGTTCACGGGGGGTCATTTCGATTGAACAGAAGAGAAACCCCTGTTTGAAGTCGAACATGAAGGATGGAGACATGCGACGACGGGCCCAAGGGTTGGGATCCAGACACACGCTGTCTGGTGGACTAGCACCAAGCCCCAGGAAGGTCAGGGTAATTTGGTTTGCAGGATGGCGTGGGTATTGATCAGCCATGCAAAGGGCAGACTGGACTGCTGGGCTAATAATAGCCCTACTATGAATATCTTCGGCATCTCAGGCACGTCTACACGCACATCAGTGTACAACGGACGGCAAGCTATGCGATGCTAGATTCGGTTCTGACCAAAGGCTGTTCTCGGACGGTGAAGTGCTGGGTGAGGTCGTGTAAGGGTTCGAGCTGAGGCCCTGTTTTTGTTTGTGCTGTGGCAAAGGCCGTGGCGGAGAGGCCTTGAGTGTGCTGCGTGATCCGCGCGCGCGGGTCTGTGGCGTTGTGGTCACTGTGCAGTTCGACACTGTGTTGCTGTCCCTCCCACCCTCCCTCCCTCCCCCCCCCCCCCCTCCCCCCTCACCCCCCCCCCCTCACCCCCCCCCTCCCCCCTCTGTGAAGGCTTAGCCGTTTCCTACCTCCTCAGCATCCCATGTTAATCACTGCTTCCAGCTGAATCTGATTTACCCATTCAACGTGTCCATCACACACACACACACAGGCGCGGACACACGCGCCTGTGTGTGTGTCTGTGTGTGCGCGTGCGCACACGAGTGTGTGCGAGCCCGGGCGTGCGCGCGTCTGCGTGCGCGCACAGACACACTCGGTGGTTTGATTTCCTCTGAGGGGCTATGCGTTTGCATACTCTGGGCCTGGCGGAGTCTGTTATTGATCCCCCATCTGTTTGGAGCCCAGTATGATCAGTGGAGAGAGGAAAAGACAGACATTAACTCCTACTCTCTCTCTCTCTCCCTCTCTCTCTCTCCTCACTCTCTTATTCGCTCTCTCTCCTCTCTCCTCACTTTCTTGTTCTGTCTCTCTTCACTCTTGCGTTCTACCTCTCTCTCTCTTTCTCCTCACTCTCTTGTTCTCTTCTCTCATCTCTCTCTCTCTTTCTGTCTCTCCCTCCTCACTCTCTTATTCTCTATGTCTCTCACTCTGCCGTTCTCTATCTCTCTCTCTTTTCTCACACTCTTGCTCTATCTCTCTCTCTCTCTCTCTCTCTCTCTCTCTCTCTCTCTCTCTCTCTCTCTCTCTCTGTCTCTCTCTCTTCCTACCCCCTTCCCCAGTAGACCCAGCCAACACTCACAGATGGGCCTTAGTGTCTTGGTTTAGTCAGGGTCTTCTGTGTGAGCACCAGCACAGTTCCCCCAACCACCCCGCTGTGAAGGGCAGGCAAACAGTAGGAGAGGTGTTCTCACTGCCGGGATTCAGAGAGGTGGTTTGATGGCATAGTCACACACACACACATACACACACTAGTCACACACACACACACCATAATCCTGATGATGAGAGGACTTGGTAAGGCCTTGGATGAGGCAAGGAAATTGGACATTTTGACTTCAGTCAGTCTTCGACAACTCCTATCTTTTAATTTCAGTTTTTTATTTCTGTCTTGACTCTCTGACTCTTGACTCTCTTGGGGTAAAATAATAACTGAAATAAAATTGCGTTGAATCACAAGCTGTTCAGTATAACATTATGGATTGCCGCATATGGATGAATGGCTCACCTCACGCATTATTGATCGTGCTGGCCGTGACGCATAACATTTGACTTAATTGAGAAAATCCTATAGATGCGTTCTATTAGCTGGCTCTTCTCAGTCTCTGCTCACCCTCAAGGATAGGGGCGCTAAACCTAAGAAAGAAAACGTGACCGGTTGTGGAAAATATCGCTATGCTGGCGGGATACGTTTAACCCCTTCTTTGCCGCCACCTTATCTACAGCATTAATTCCGACTGGCCTTACGATGCCAGTCCGAGACAGCGCCAGTAACCCTTTAAAAGCCAGGGAGGATTAACCCCCGGGCGTTTTCCCTGTAATTTAGCCTTCCTGTTATCCATTTGGAACATGGGATTAGCCCTCCGTCTAACATGGTTAGAGCTGACATCCCCTACGGAGGAGCTGTGTCTCTGCTCTACGCTACGCTCCAGGAGAGAGGGTCAATACCTGCCTGGAAATGGGCTGCAGGAGTGGCGTGTGTGTTGGGGGGGGGGGGGGGGTTGGTTCACACACCACCCCAACATTGACCCCCCCCTTACTTTTTTGCTACTTGTCTATTCATCATACCATCTACACCTGAGAAGATCAAAGTTACCTTGTTAGATTATTATTGCAGAACAGAACACCATTTCAGTGTGAATGGTAATAAGTTATCGATGTGGCTGAATATTTAATCCCTACTAATTCCCTTCGGTGCTACTAAACAACGGGACAACTAATTCCTCCATGTTTTGTTTTTCTTACTGCGTTTCACCTCAACTGCACAAACATAATTGCCCCTAAAATGTTTGCTTTTACTTAATGTTCAATCCTTGTTTTTCACTAATGCTGGTGGGTAGCTGTCTCGGCGCTGCTAGGTAATCAGATTGAAGCTAATCTGACTGTGTTATTGTTGTTTTATGGTGTTTGTTAATTAATGTTATGTTGCCAAGTCAAACGCACACACGCACACCCTTTTGTTTCAGTTCCCCTCAGGGCTCAAGGTGCTAATTATGTTTGTTTGTTACCTAATGTAATTTAGACCCCATATACTGCTACAAGGTGTGTAAGTGAAGGTTCGCACTGAATCAGCAAAGTACCAATGTTTACTGACATGTTTTTCAACATGGCGGAAGAGAAAGAACAGTTTAAACGATCCCCATTCAGATGAAACCCCCCTGGAGGGTTGGAACCCCGTATACAGTCCAAAAGAAGATTGAATATTGTATGATTGGTACCAATGAAACCGTATGAAATGATGCATTGTATGTTACAATATCGTACAATACTGTACTAAAGAATGTATTAGGACTCAATGGCCATTTTCGGTTTCAATTTCTTTGAAATTCATGCTGTGGAGCCCATTAACTGAAAGCTTTATAGATCTGATCAAATACAGGGAAGCTGACCCACAAAACCTAGCCCCTTACATTTCCAGCACACAGGATTTTAAAAGGTGATTATGTTAACTTACATTTAGCAGACGCTCTTATCCAGAGCGACTTACAGTAAGTACAGGGACATTCCCCCGAGGCAAGTAGGGTGAAGTGCCTTGCCCAAGGACACAACGTCATTTGGCACGGCCAGGAATCGAACCAGCGACCTTCTGATGACTAGCCCGATTCTCTAACCGCTCAGCCAACTGACTTCTCACTGTGCTGAGGTTGGCAGTGACCTGTGTTCCTGTACAGTGTTGACGTTATTGGGGTGTCCATGCTTACAAAGCCATGTTCCTCATCAAAGCATCCTGAGGGGACAGCACTGTTATGGGCTGTCCCCCCCCTCTGTCAAAACGACCTTGCCATCACCAAGAATTCAGCCTTTATCTAAATATATAGTTTATCTCTTGTACACACAATACGGACTCATAAATGAACCCGAAAGCCCTAAACAAACGTTAAAATAAGATAAGACGTTTTTTATTGTTTCAATATGGACATCACGGCGCGCAGTGTAACTACACTTTATTAGGTGTGAAATTAAAGAATTAATAGGATAATGTTTGGTGTTGCATGAAAGGGGCCATTTCATTTTGGCGGAGCTAAGCTAGCCGGAGAGAGAGCCAGGTGAGGTAGACTGTAAAGCTGCTCGTCCTTTAAACACCCCATGTGTTCCCATCTGAAGTAGTCAGCTCCCCACCAGCAACTGGGGAAATATTAAAAGAAGATTCTTAATGTTTCGTCACATAGCCTGTGGGATGCTAATTCAGATGGGGAGTCGATTTTATTGGAGGGGGGGAAAGGCCTTGTTTGGGGGACGGAAGGGGGGGGGGTGGCAGGGTGTGTGTGTTGGTGGGGATGGGGGGGGGGGGGACGGGGGGGACGAATGATTCTTTGGCGAATATTCACAAAACGCTCATCTAGAAGCCGTTGCTTTCAGTAGGTTTTCATGCAGTTTTCTGTGTGAGGGTTTTCTTTCTACAAATTCTTTTTTCGGGGGCAGAAAATGCTGTAGGGAAAGGCATTTTACACTTGCGTCAAGGGAAACCAAAAAGAGAGAGATGGAGAGGGAGAGAGAAAGAGAGCGATAGAGAGAGAGCAAGAGAGCGAGACAGGGAGAGAGAAAAAAAGAGAGAGAGAGAGTGATCTCTGCTGTTACCTTGAGGGAAATCCACAAAGGAAGCACCTCCAACTGAACTAGAAGTCCTTTACACAGTGTGTTTTGTCTGGGGAGTAGACTGCTGTAGGTACACACAGCCTGGTCTAGGAATCCAATCATTACTACACTGACAGTGTTTACCAGCCGACAGATTACTAACTACTTCTCATTCGATACCTTTTCATAACATCTCAGAAACGAGACAGTCCAGCAGTGTATTATTCAGTGATGTTGCGTTACACTCCAGTATGTTGGGCATTGCCCAAGTGTGCATCCCTCCGCAGACGGGCAGACTGTTCCGGATGAAGACAGAGCCTTTCGAATCCTGATCTCTTATTTACAACCTCTCTGTTTATGAATGAGGTCGGTCATTCTAGTGGAACACACTCCACTGTACACCGCTGGTGTGTGTGTTGCATTTATAATGACGGTCTGTTTCAGGAGCCCTATTGACAGAGACAAAGAGAGACAGACAAAAAAAGAAGGGGGGAGATTAGAATCGGCTACAGTAGGTAGTTGCTGTCCAGCTAACGAGAAGCAACACCCGGTTTGTAGGTACAACATAAACAGTCGAATAATTCAGCCGTGTGGAAAACACATCATTTATTCATTGGTTTAAGCTTCTTATCGTCTCGCCCGGTGTCAAGGATTGTTAATACTGTCGAGGCTTACGAGGGAGCGTTATTCAAGGACGTCTCTGTAGCGCCTTACAGACGACGCCACGTTTGTGCCCGGACATCGGTGCAAGTCGCGGGGACGTGCAGCGAAGCGCGGAGACAACAGGAGGCGAACCTCTGGGCGCTTTGTCGAGCGTCGGGGAGAGAGAGCGGTCGCTAGGGAGGGGGCCACACGCCGTCGTCTCCCCGCCTTCGCACCTGCGCAGGACGCGGCCGCCTGGCGGAGACGTCTGTTTCCGTGCCGTCGTGTCTTGTCTGGTTTCGCATCCCCCCGGCCACGCTGAGTCACTCTGTCTCTCTCTCTCCCCCATCCCCCATCTCCCACCTTTCTCTCCTCTTTCCGGCCTCCCTCCCCTCCCCTCCCCTGCTCCCCTCCCCCCGACCCCTCAGTGTATACTGGCCCTGAACCCCAGGGTGAAGAGCCACGCGTCGCTCCGCTCCACGGCCGCCAAGCAGGCGGAGAAGAAGCACTGGAAGAGGAACCCGGAGAAGGGCTGTGACGTAAGCACTGCACGCCACACCCTCATCCACCCCCCCCCCCACACACACACGCACGCACGCACATGTATTCAGTAGAGTGTGAGCAGAACGAAGTGAGAAAGCTCTCGTGAACAGACAGGACGTTGGCTAAGACCTGTAGGATGACATGTGACCGCCTGTTCTTATTTTAGACGAGCCTGTTTTACTGCAGCTCCTCGTCTGCTGAAGCCAGGTGATCTGAGATGGCTGTTTTTTAACCTTTACTTGGGCTCACAGGGGTGTCCACAGCTGTGTCCTGGACCGCTGACAACACACGCACACACACAAACACACGCACACACACCCCTGAACACACACACACACCAAACAAGGTCTCATTGCTGTCATATACACACACACACTCTCAAATAAACAGTCACGCACGCACACACTCACAAACAAACAAACACCCACTCTCACACACACACGCACACACTGAAACACAATTATCTATGGATTCCAGGCAGACACTGTCAAAGTCTGTGTAATATCTCCTAAGACCAGCCCATGAGTGTAGTGTTTGTTTTCTGGCAGGTGGCCGAGGCGCCTCGTCTGTGCTCGCAGGCAACTGAGCTGAGGCTCTATTTGATGTAGACACAAAACAAGATGGAGGAGTTTTGTAGCACAGATTATGCTCTCCCCACTGACTAAACTCCGGCTCAAACAAAACCGGCTAATTCATCATGCTAATCAATGATGATGGATTTGCCACTTCATGTAACAACAATATATGAAAAAACAACAAAATAAAACATAAACTAAATTGATTGAACATATGGCTCGATTACAGATGTGCACAGCTAGTGCCTACATGTGTGTTTGTGGATTAGTAAACTTGTGCAACAGAACCGGTGCGGTTGCCATTACGGAGTAACCGAGTGTGAAGCCCAACGCGCTCCTGTAATCAGGAATGAGTATGGATGGAGATGAGTTTAGAATAACTCTGATGGATGTCTCCATCATGCCGGCACGTTCTAATAGTGGAAACACACCGTACGGTAGCTAGAGAACGATGACTTCTGCTCGCTCAGCTCACTGTTGTCTTTGAAGATTTGAGACTGTGGAAACTGCCGGGTCAGTAGGCTAGAAAATCCATCATGGTTAAATGCACATTTCCAGTGGTAAAATCTCTTCAGGAAATCCAATCGAATGTTTGTGAAATCCAATACGTTCACCAATAGGAAGACACTCCTTTGTTGCTACCACACAACATCATAAGGATCTGGTTTTGTTTCCCTCTGCGCTGTGTGTTTTTACGACAATGCGTATCCCTGACACCTCACGCTCTCCGACACCTTCTTCGTTTGACTACTTCTTAACCGATACACTGTCGTTTCCAGCCTCCGTGTCGACACAAGTGCTGACGCTGATATCAGCTCGGCGGTAGTTGAGTTTCACCGTATTGATCGTAGGTAACAGATTTACCCGCTTGCGAGGGGGAATGGGGAAGTGATGAGCGTTTTAGTGGCCCTCGCAATCGGATCGTCCGAGACCCCCCCCCAAGCCCCCTTCTAATGGTCCTCCAGGTCAGGTCACATGGCCTAGAGGTCGTAAACATTTTATAGAGGGAGCCAAGGAAGACTCAAACCGCCTCTCTACAATGTTAACCTTTGAGAGCTTACCTTACAGTATGTCATTAGGGGAAGCTGTTCTTTTCCTTTCCTCTTGACTGTGCAAGCACGATCGACCATGGAGCTTCTAGCCTGGGGGTGTCATTTGCCCTCAATAGAGTTTGGTATCAACTAATGACAGGCAGGCTTTATGTCTAAGGTGAGAAGCGTTATCCTCAGCAATAGCCCTGGGAGTTCAGAAGGAGCGTGGGGCTGGGTTTATTTACTGGAATATTACAGATACTGTACCTCGACCAGCAGATCCGCGGACCACGGTGGAGGTCTGGGCCCCGCGCCGGATGGATGTTGGCGAGCGTCCAGTTCACGCGTAGCATGTTTCCGTCCTGTACGTCGGTCCACGCCGCGGTGCGCGCGGCGGGGATCGTAATGGAAAGCGAGCCTCCATAACGCGGACGGACGCTAGGTCCACGTGTTGGATAAGACTGGCGCATCAGAGTGGATTCAGCCTCCGCCTGTCCACATAATGGTCATGTTCGGCTCGTCAGATGTGCGGCCTGTGCTTTGGTGCCTGAGAAGGCTAGCGGGGTGGTTATTAGGCATCTGAAGGTAATTGCTTTAATGAGAACACGATGAAAGGGATGAAGGCAAAAAGCTTGATAAGTGAATCCTGTCTGGAATTCGTTAAATGTCTTAAATTGCCTTTCATAATCATCACTCAGCTCCCCGGTCCGAATCGAGGTCCCCATAAAGCGCGAGAGGAGAAATGCATATTTTGAACCGTTTTCGTTCCTTATCGCAATCAAATCTCGTGGAAGTGGATTTTAAATCTGGCTTTCATTTTCATGGAATGCGTAAATTACAGCTTCTGTTTCTCTTGGCTCGAGAACATTTGAGACTAATTGATAATTAAGCCTTTCGGTCTCAAAATAACATATACGTAGCAATCAAACTCAGGTTTTCTCAGTCTTGAGGACACACTTAAAGCACACTGTGGTCATTGAGAAACAATAACAGGAGCAGGATGGTAATACGTTTTTCAATAAAAACGTTACATAGACCAAAGGCTACATTTCATCGAATTCATCTGAGCCTTAAAAATCGCATTCATTCTCATACATATTAGATGTACCACTGTAAAGTTATTGGTAATTAAATGGATTTCTAGATCAAATTCCCATCTCAGTTTCTCACCCGAACAATTGTCTTTTTAGAAAATGACATAAACATGTGAAAGCTGACAATTTCTGTTTATTTGAAAGGCCATTAGCATGAAGATGAATTAAGTGTACGTTGTGCCTAATGCCTCACCAAACAGCAAGTTCTCAGGTCGGAGATACATTTTAATAATTTCCACGTGAAATAATAATTGTCTTCTCAATGAGTGTTATGAATGATGCCACATTAGGTAGGGTGCCAGGTTCATGTGTCACTATTGAAGGAAAATAAATGGTGTCCAACAAGGAACAAATGCTCTACTCCATCACTCTGAGATAAAAGTAAATGGATCATGTCTCTAATAGTTGGCCTGTGTGAAGACAGATTGCTCATTAAATCATTTGCATGTCGGAGGCAGAAAGCAAAAGACAAGGACAAAAAGAGAGAAAATGAGAGGGGGAGAGAGGGAGAGAGAGAGAGAGAGAGAGAGAGAGGAAAGCCTGAGATATTTATTTCTATTAATAGCAAAGATAATTATCAAAACATCATAACTAAAATCGATTCAAAACCTGTTCATAGAAAGCACATTGTCTTAATTCATGTTGGGCTAATTCGATGTGACAGGCACATGGTTATCGTGTCATTTGTTTCCTTTTGGAGTGAACAGAAGGTATACTTTGTCATTCAAGTGGAATGAAGTTATATGGCCCACTGATGAGTTTCAGCTCCAGTTATTTTCTTTTAGATCAACTAAAGGGTGTAACAAAAGATGGATGTACGAACACCTTACGGAAGCAAACTAAGTAAACGGGCAAAACTGCGACATATCCTGTGTGACTCGCGTAACAAACAAACAGAGTACTCCCGCATGTCCCAAGAGTCTGTCACAGGATTGCACAACACCATACGATAAATGAAACTCCCCTTATTTGCCTTTGGCCTCTGAACTAAAGAACAGATACACAAAACTTCAACAGAGCTACAGCACAGTACTGGAGCCGGGCCATGTCACCGCGTCCGAGACCACAGAAGAAGTCTCCGTCTCCTGTTCTTATCTAACACAGACGATTCGTCAGGAAGAGGCGGGAAGCTCCGTGGGCCCAGACCACCTCTGTCGACCGCCCACCCACACAACCCCCCCCCAGCCCATAAACCCCACAACCCCCCTCACCACCACCCCCTGCGTCCCCCGTGTACGCCCGTCTTCTACGCGCTCCAATCCTTTCCCCTCATTAGACGCTGTTGCTCTGTGATCCGTGGGGCTACTGACAGATGTGCACCAGCGGGGGGGGGGGAACCACAGGGGGCGCTGTGATGAAATATTGACATTGCGGCGCCGGGTTAAAGCAGGTCTTCAGGAGCTGGCGAATCAGATGCTGTGCATACAGGCTCTTCCCTTATCTTTGACTATCTGGCTATAATTACAAGACACTGATCAACCTGCTTATTGATTCTCCCTGCCTGATCAAATGTCAGCCGGCAGCTCTGCGCTAGGACGGAGCTCCGCACTGTGGGTGTGTGTGTGTGTGTGTGACAGAGAGGAGAGAGAGGGAGTGAGAGAGAGAAAGATCCCGCAAGATAGGAAGAGTGATAAGCGACGGATGGACAGAAAAGGGAAGAGAATGGAAGAATTTGCGAGAGAAGCGTGAGATTCACGAAGATCGAAAACAGAAGACGCCGATAAGAGGACGATAGGCTAGGAGGATAACACATAATATAAGAAAGCGCAGAGAGGGGGGAAAGACAGAGGGGGAGAGAGAGAGAGAAGGAGAGAGACGGAGAGGGGAGAGAGAGGAAGAGAGAGAGGGGGAGAGAGAGAGAGAAGGAGAGAGACGGAGAGGGGACAGAGAGAGGGGGAGAGGGACAGAGCGCGAGACATGGAGAGATAGAGGAAGTGGGAGAGCGTGTGCGCTGGGTGCGCGGAGGGGGCACGGGGGTGGGTTGTGATCGATGTGCTTTATCAGTTGGAACACACAGAGCCCCCTCCTAATCCCAGGGGTGGCGCTCTCGCCCTCCCCCACTTCCGTTTGAGGATTAGCTGGCAGATACATGGATTATTACACCAGCAGCACTTCCACGCCTAAGCCCCTCTGAAGGAAGGGTGGTGGAGATTAAATGAATATTGTTCAGATTGGACGTTAATAGAAACTCACCAATAATTCCCTTTTCTCCCTCTGAGAGCTTTGCGAGCTTGGTAATGTTCAACAGAAGACACAAAAGGCTCCCTGTTCACGCCTATACAGTTTACACTTCGCAGTAATCTGTCACGCTAAGTATCTGAACATTATTCTACCATTCCTAACAGGGTCTAAGATGTGTTTATGAAGCAGATTAGCTGGACTGTTACATGCGCGTGCCTATGTACGTGTGTGTGTGTGTCACGTTACATTGACTGTTTGTTGTCGAGCTGTTCACAGTTCCATCTAATGCAGCTTAACTTTTAGTGGGATGGTGTTGGTAGGTGGGAGGAGTTGTCGAAATCGTACGCTAGCCCTGACACGGAGGCGGTTTATATTAGTCAACTATAATGACTCATATTAATCACACTTGTTTGAGATGAAAATGTATAAATCTCTACAGACAAGCTAATCTTTGGGTTCCGCTCCACATGGGGGTCTCCCCTGAAGCTGTGTACCTCGCAGCACCCAGCGTTCAGGGAGTTAAGGAAGGTTCCAGAAGGAGGGACCGTCCACAGTGCCCCAGATGATATCCTACCCCGCCCCTTCCCGTTTTTCCTTGAAATGTCAGAAACGTGAGCAATTATTGACGAATCTCAAATGATAGGAAGGCACAATCTCATCCCACCTTAGACACCTGAGGGTGAACAAAATGTCAATTTAAATGTTTTGCCTTAAATAATTATAATTTTGCTGTTGTAGTGACTACCATCAGATGTATGTATTGTTGTTTGCTAATTTAATCAAGCATCAATTTATAATTTGTTTTGTTTAATATGCTTCTCAGATCCTCTACACACCTGCTCACTGATAATAAAAAAACTGACTTCACCAATGACCCAAAAAATGTGCTTGTCAATTGGTATTTCTGGTTTCAAAATGCCATTTTCCTCATATCCACAATATTATTCCTTCTCTTGCCCGGAGGAATAATCTGGAAGAAAATAAGCTTACGCAAATACTTTCTGAAACGTGTCTTCATCGTTCCGAGATATCTAATAAATCCATGTTGCCCAGAAGCTCGATACTCGGCAATAATTATCAATTTCCATATCATTTGTTTTTTATTGTTTGAACAACATAAACCAAAACATTTGTTAATGCCTTTATTTGGATTGAATCAGGACAGCGTAGAGCATGGGGAGAATTCAATTTAGAAATAACTGACTTGTACTTTGGCTGCAATCATGTAAATGAGACGTCAATAAGAACTGGCGAGCCATCCATGTTATTAGGGCTGAAGTAAAACCTCTTACATTTCAGCTGTTTGGACCCAGATGTGAACAAGCCCATCTGAATGCCATCATCACTACCAGACTAGCTAAAACCACACTGGAACAAACTGAATTACAAGAGCAAGATGAGCATTATCAATGTAGTAGCTGTAAATGGGGTGGCCCTGGCCTCATATATATGCTTCCATTCCGCACGGTGCGTTGTTCTGGACTGTTCCGTGCAAGGCGTGCAGTGCAGTCAGGCCTAACTGCGGTCCGCCTGGGGGGTTTAGCAGAGCTGATCTGCAGGTCTCCTGCTTGGAGCTGTGGCCTGCTGTGTTGCAGGTGGAGTGGGGGCTCCTTAGAGCTTGATAGCGCGGAGCCGTGTGGGTTATTAAAGGCAAACACCCCAGTCTGTATGCTCTTCAGCTGGAGGAGAGGATTAGGGCTTCCGGCCCTCCTTATCATGGCCCTGTGGTCACTGAGAGGGGTTTGGACACAGACACACACTGAGACACACACGTACACAGATACACACTCCCACCCCCAGACACACACACACATACCCACACCCACACACACTAGCTGAGTGGTTATCTGGTTGCCAGGAGGGTAGAGGGCTCTTTCGTACTAATCGCCAAAGTGTCAATAACGTCCAGAGCTCGCCGGCTCCGGTCCGACCCCATGCTCATCTCCTCCTGGGGATTTGAGAGGGGCGTCTCCATGGCTACGGCTCGCCTTGACAACCCCACCTCTCACACACACCTACCCACCCACCCCACCCCCCCCCCCCCCCACCACCCCCCACACACAGAATGGAGCAATGACGCAGGGGGAACCAATGAGTGGTCGCTGGCGTCCATGTTTGGATGAATCATGACCGGTTTCTGGAGAGGAACTATAATGGTGTCATTTGCATGTCAGATCAAAAGATGGGGGGGGGGGACGACTGTGTTGATGTGTTGGTATTGAAGTGGATTAAGCCTAAAGCCAGAGGTAATAGCCCTCGATCAATTCAGCCTCGCATCGGAGACCAGACACACAAACAAATGCATATAACCTGCTTACGCTGTCTCTTTCTTCTCTCTTTCTCTCCATCTCTCTCTTTCTCTCTCTCTCTCTTTTGTCTATCTGTCCGTGTCCTGAACAATAGAGCTGTGTGAAGCTGGAGAACAATTTTGATGACATCAAACACACAACTCTGAGCGAGCGCGGGGCTCTTCGAGAAGCTACGAGGTAAGGCCTTGGCCTGGCTGGGTCACCATGGCAACAGTCCCATATGTGCCTGTGCATGTGAGTGTGTCGTGAGGGAGAGAGAGGGTAAAGTGAGAGAGGGTAAAGGGAGAGAGAGAGAGAGAGAGACAGAGAGAGAGAGAGAGAGAGAGGGAGAGACAGAGAGAGAGACAGAGAGAGAGACTGAGAGAGAGAGAGGGAGAGAGAGAGAGAGAGAGAGAGAGAGAGAGAGAGAGAGAGAGAGAGAGAGAGAGAGAGAGAGAGAGAGAGAGAGAGAGAGAGAGAGAGAGAGAGAGAGAGAGAGAGAGAGAGCGAAAGGTGGCGACGATCACGCTCACGCTGGTCGCTGGTAAGACACAACAGAGACCACATCGTGTGCGCTGGGACGAGACAAACAAGATAAACACATCAGCAAAATCGGTGGGGTTTTTAACGTGCAAAAGAAGTTTTAACAGCTCTTACAGCGTGACAGAGACACAGTGTAAGAGAAACCAGGAGACAGAAGGAGTGTGTGCTCTTTCGCTGTTTCCTCGTCCTCTGTGATCCCACTCCACCGTGTTACCTGGGCTCTACCCTGGCTGCCTGGCTGCCTGGCTGACTGGCTGCCTGGCTGACTGGCTGACTGGCTGCCTGGCTGACTGGCTGACTGGCTGACTGGCTGCCTGGCTGACTGGCTGCCTGGCTGCCTGGCTGACTGGCTGACTGGCTGACTGGCTGCCTGGCTGACTGGCTGACTGGCTGACTGGCTGCCTGGCTGCCTGGCTGCCTGGCTGCCTGGCTGCCTGGCTGCGTTCCTCCACTCCCTCACTCCTAGATACCAAACAGCAGACCAGACAAACAACCTCTGTACACGCTACCGTATATAGCCACCTAGGAAACGGATGTGCTCATGTTTGAGTGTGTGTATCAGTGCGTGTGTAAGCGTGTGTATGTGAGTAGTATTGTTTAACTACCCTTGCGAGAATCGGTCCCCACAAGGATAGTAAAATAAGAAAGAATTGACCTTCTGGGGAAATCTTCTTGGGCTTTCTACTTCAAGTGCTATTTCTTTAGGTTTTAGGGGGTTTAGGGTCAAGGTTAGAATTGGTGTTAGGGTTAAAATTGCATTGAGGATTAAGGTTAGGGTTACACAGGGTTACACAGGATAACACCATTTTGAATGGGAGTGAATTGTCAGTCCTCACTAGGATGGTGAAACAAACTTATATGTGTGTGTGTGTGTGTGGAAGGGGGGGGGGGTCGTGTGTGTGTGTGTGTGTGTAAGTATGTGTGCATCGTGTCAAAGGTCTGTAGGTCAAAGTGAAGATCAGAGCTGAAGGTTTCTGTTAACTGGCGAGAGGAGGGCTAATGAATGCCACGGCATGCCCCTACTCACACACTGAGGGACACCACGCATTCACGATTCACACGCCATACACCCTCCGCACCAACACACACACATACACACACGGTCACTAAAAGGAGAACAAGGCAGTAACATGAGGTGGTCGTCTGGTTTTCTGAAGGATGGCTGTCGTTGCCTTAAATGAATGCGTGCCCGTGTGTGTGTGTGTGTGTGTGTGTGTGACTCAGCGCCCAGCGTTCCCCAGTGCCCATCACTCTTTCTTTTGATTTGCTTTTATTGCACCCTTCCTCCTGTCTCTCTCTGTCTCCTTTCACGTCTCCTCTGCCGTGAGTGATGAACTAGCCCAAAAGCATGTGCAAGCACAACGACTCTCTCTCTTTACCCCAGCCACGTGAATTTCAATGGTTGGTTGCAAACTTTCGGAGGACTTGAATTGCCCTCTGTGTCAAAGGCCCATGGAAGGCCATGCATCAACCATTTTTTCCCCCTCTTCTTTAGTATTACCAAGCAACGTGAACGTCAAGGTGAGCTATGGAGAAGGACAAGTGGAATCTTTTTCTCGATCTCGCGTTTAGAGATGCATAGAAACACTTCGTATATTCAATCATATAGGTATGTGTGTGCGCGTGTGTGTCTGCATGTGTGTCCATACAGTTAGTTCTGCATGTGTATTGAATTCTGCTTCATAGAATCCCTTTTAGATTAAGGCCATTCTTTTCAGCGGCCATTTTCTGATTGATTCCATTCTGGGATTGCTTCTCCCGCAGGGAGTATTTTCATGATATTTGAAAGGCCTATTCAATGTTGTAGCTGTGGTGGTCATAACCATTATCTTGTCAAATGATAGCCCAAGCTGAAAATGGTGGTGGTTTTGTTTGATTCTGCCTTGTTTTCAGCAGTAATAACCAAGGAGACGCCTCGTTCATATTTAAATGGTTCTTTCACCGTCTGTGTAATGTCAACACTCCCAATTTTACCCTCTGGTATGTAAGCACTTAAGATGGCAAGAAAGAAACGATGGAAGGCTTTAAAGATAAACACGGTACTTCCCGTCGGCCTCTCTCACCGCGGGCATCCTCAGGTCCGACCAGGACGTGACTTCAGCTGGCCAAATGCACGTATTCCTCTGAGACATGCAGGTAAAGTTCCGACGACGAGGCAAACAGCAGCGATCTTAAGGACAAACGGCAGAGCTTTCCTCGCCCTGGACCGTTCCGTGTGATAGGGTAACACCGCGCATCGGGTCCTGAACGAGCCGCCAACGGCACCAACACAAACATTAGCGCGTGCTAATGTTTGTCAGTCACTCTTTGTTGGCAGCCAGTCCAGGGGGTATTGGGCCTAGCAAGATGGCCCCCTCAACCTCTTATTCTTATCAACTGAACCGAAGAGGACTACAAGGGCGAGGGTCACAGCCTAGGTCTGTGTCAGGTTAGCTAAGGTGTCCTATCCATTACCTTAGCTCATTAGCCCTGATAGCAGCACTGCTGAGCTCCAGGATCCTGCACGATGCCAAGGCTCAACTAAGGTCAGACCTGGACCGCTACAGTAATTGTAGGATTGTAGGGGATTATGGCAGACGGAATCCCCTACAGAACCCCCCCCCCCCCCCCCCCCCCCCCCACCGGAAAGTGTGTGTGTGTTTGTGTGAAGTTGCTCTCTGCTGGCCCCTACAGTTTACAACGGTGATTGTCAGGAGAAGAAAGGCATCGAATCCCCGCAGTCCTTTCTATTTTCAGAAGAAAACAAAGTCAAATTAAACAGGCCACCACACCAATTTCGGCAAGTGCTTTTCCTGTGATTGTGGGAGAGAGTCAAAAGTGACAATGAGCTTGTTACTTTTATCAAATACCCTCGATCACTTGCCACTGAATATATTCATGTTGATGAAGATATAAGGCTTCATTTTGGTGTTCGATTGATGGAAGTGGGGCTGGAGGACAGACGAGTCATGTCCTGTTATGTGACGGTGAGGTTTTCTGGCTTTGTAACAGTAGATCCTCTCTCTCATTTCATTTCTCCAAAACTAATCGAAAATGACTAATGTGTGTTATTTTAGATAATTGTCACTTTTCGATTTTTTTTTCTAATTTCTTTTTGATTTTAAATGGTTTTGAATGGTCGATTTGAATATCAAGCACACTCCCCCCCCCCCTTCACCCGTGCCTAAAGGCCCTGGTTTAATTGGTCTATAACTTTGACAGTTAAAGCAATTAAGATGACAGGTGAATGTGTAAAAGCGTCCTGTTCGTTATAACCCCTACCTGTCTACCTTGACAGCTTCCCACCATGCTCTCTGCTCCAACTGTTACCATGACTCCCCTCTGCCTCCATTTAAACTCTCAGTTTCAACAGTTTAGCTGGGTAAATGTGCCACTGCAACTGGGTCTGCCATTCTGTGTCAGGAAGTCCTGACAATGCCTGAGCCCTTGGCTCTCTTTGTATGCAGGGCATATGGAAGATGGTTGCTGTGCTTCTCTCTCACTGAAGGATTAATGGCCCTGAATTTACATTTACATTTAGTCATTTAGCAGACGCTCTTATCCAGAGCGACTTACAGTAAGTACAGGGACATTCCCCCCGAGGCAAGTAGGGTGAAGTGCCTTGCCCGAGGACACAACGTCAGTTGGCATGACCGGGAATCAAACTGGCAACCTTCGGATTACTAACCCGATTCCCTCACCGCTCAGCCACCTGACTCCCTATCACGTTTTGTCATGTTACCGTAAAAAGTTCAAATCCCTGAAGTGATTTATTTATATATTATCCTGTTTTTGTGTGAGATATTGAGCTGTTGTTTGATATGGAACATATCATGGGTTTGGTTTGGGAGAAAAACACTGTTGCAGGTGTACCTCTCTTGTCAGATGTCTTCCTCCTCTTTTCTTTTCTCACTCCTCCCTCCCCCTCTCCTCCCTCCGCTATCCCCCCCTCC